>NC_140182.1:89161851-89259351 GCF_963971535.1 Notolepis coatsorum | reverse complement strand
ATTTTACCCATTCACTCACACATTCACACACGGACGGCAGAGGCAACCATGCAAGGTGCCAACCCGCTCATTGGAAGCAGTTAGAGGTTAAGTGTCTTGCTCAAGGACACTTTGACACGCTGCCCGGGAGGAGTGGGAATCGAAGCAGGAATTGAAGCGGGAACCTCCAAATTACCAGACGACTGCTCTACCTCCTGAGCCACTGCCACTGTTATTTATTGAGCACACTTTAAAAGTACAGTGTACTCTCAAGGTGCTTTCTGTTCAACTACTGTATGAATGAATGAATGAATGAATGAATGAATGAATGAATGAATGAATGAATGAATGAATGAATGAATGAATGAAAACTTTATTTAACAGATTGCAGAATGGGTACAATACAGTACGGCTCAATACACACAATTGTTAAGGGGATGCAGACCTGAAAAAGACGTTTGTCTTGTTTCCATCAGGGTCCCCCATTTTCAATTCATATGACATACGCAACATACATGACATTTATGGCATAGGGACATATAGGTATTTAGTACTGATACATTTGTGACATAAACGGTATTCAAATATACAGTACTGTTACCCCTAGATCCTGACAGAGTATATACATATGATGGGGAGGGGACTGTACTTTAGGAGGGGGTGGGTGGGTGGGAGAGAAATATCCATACGGCGGGGAGGGAATATATACATGCGGTGGGGAGGGGACTGTCTATTAGGAGGTGGTGGGGGTTTTGGGCATTTACGGTGGCCAGTTTCGAATTGCAGCCTCCCGTAGGTGCTCTTTAAGAGCAGTTTTGAATGTGGGTAGGGATTCACATTCCTTTACAGCTTTGGGTAGGGCGTTCCACATTGATGTGGCATAATTGCGAAACGTGTTTAGTCCCTTGTTTGAGCCGAATCTGGGTTTAACATGATTTGTTGAGCTTCCTCTGGTGTAGTGGTTGTGGTATTCACTGACCTTTGGGAAGTATTTTGACATGTACATGGGTACCTTAGTCGTATAGTGTATCTTGTAGACCAGGCCCATTGCAAGTTGCTGTACTCTGTCGTCTACTCTAAGCCATCCTAGGTTGTCAAAGTGGGCAGGGGTGAGGTGGGTTCTGGGGGTAAGGTAGTAGTAGTCTGACCAGTTTGTTTTGTGATGTTTGTAATTTTGTTTTAAGCGCCTTTGAGGTGCTTTGGTACCATGAGGTGCACGCATAGTCGTAGTACCCTTGAATGAGTGCTCCTGCCAGAGTCTTCAGGGTATTCTTGTTTACCAGAGAGGAGATCCGGTACAAGAATCTAGTTCGTTGGTTGACTTTTTTTATTACATTGGATGCCATTTTGTCACAGGAAAGATTTGCCTCTAGGATGGAACCCAGGTAGGTAATTTCGTCTTTCCTTGTGACAATATTGTCACCCACTGCAACTGAGAAGCCGTCGGTCTTGCTGAGTTTGTTATTTGAACCGAAGAGAATGGACTCTGTTTTGCCCATGTGTAATGATAGTTTGTTTTCAGCGAGCCATATGCAGATTTTGCCTAGTTCCGAGCTGAGGGTTTTTTCAACCTGCAACTTGTTCTTGTCAAAGACCAGCAAGGCTGAGTCGTCCGCAAACAGGAACAAGTTGCAGTCACAGGCTGACGATGTCATTTGCATAAATTAGGAAGAGTAGCGGTCCTAGTATGCTTCCTTGTGGAACACCACAGCTCACTGTGAGGGGGGGGGGGGATAGAGTACCGTTTACCTTTACCATCTGTTCTCTCCCCTCCAGGTAGGATTGCATCCAGCTCACTGATAAGCTATCAAAACCAATTGCTTTTAGCTTGTCAATCAGAATGGAGTGATTGACAGTGTCGAAGGCCTTTTGTAGGTCCAGCATGACCATGCTGCAGTATTTGCCCGCGTCCACCTCTTGTTTGATGTGGTCGTTCAAATAGAGGAGGCATGTGTCAGTGGAGTGGGACGTTCTGAAGCCAGATTGGAATTCGTAGATTAGATTTTTTTCCGCCAGGTACTTTTCGACCTGTTCGTAGACTATTTTCTCAATGACTTTCGAGATGGAGGTAAGAATAGAAACAGGTCGGTATGACCCCCCAGTCCTCTCAGTCCTCTTTTATACTACTGTCTGTACAACAACACTGCAGTCATATGACTTGAGTTAAGCTAAGGCCTTATATTGCACAAACACTCAGCAGAGGATCAAATGATTGGTGTCACTTCGACTCATTCAGTTTTACAGCAGGCTTACTACTTCTAGACTTTTATTTGGATTGAGAATTGTAATGGGAAATGGTTGAGATCAAGCTGCTAGGTACAGTGTTGTTAAATCACAGTGTAAATTTGACTTCAAATGTACTCTTATCGAGTAAAATACGTGATTACTTTTCTTTTTCTTTTTAGAGCTGAAAGCCTGTAAGAAAAACTACCTCTAAGCTCTATCCAGCACGTATGGTCAGTGTACCTTTATTTTTGATAATGCATTGTGGTTAGACTAGCCTATAACTTAAGGTACTTGTGCAATAAGGTGATATAACTGGTGTTATGTGTGATATGTTGATGTGTCATGTCTTGTTATCCAGTTTTTCTGCACTGTTACGCCAAATGAAATTCAGTGAAAAACACTTCCCCCACGGGATAATAACATGTCTAATAACTAACATGAGAAGAGAGCTATCCCCAACCCCTCTAGTGTCAGCTGAAGCTCTACGTGATCTGAGTCACAAGGTCACAACAAAGTTGCCCCTACTTTGAATGCAGCCACAAGATATCAATTAAATGACGGCCCACTGGTTGAATGACTGAGCTCTGGCTCCTATCACATGGCTTTTAAGAGCAGGAGAAGACACTGTGGCTGCTGTCTTTGCTGCTATAAACCAGGGATGTGTGTGTGTGTGTGTGTGTGTGTGTGTGTGTGTGTGTGTGTGTGTGTGTGTGTGTGTGTGTGTGTGTGTGTGTGTGTGTGTGTGTGTGTGTGTGTGTGTGTGTGTGTGTGTGTGTGTGTGTGTGTGTGTGTGTGTGTGTGTGTGTGTGTGTGTGTGTGTGTGTGTGTGTGTGTGGAGAGAAGGAGGTGCTATGTGTACCCTTAAGTGTTCAGTGCTGCTTGGCCCAGATATATTTGATTCCCTGTTTATGTAATATAATTTGTGGAACCAAATAAAGTGTGTGTGAGTGAGTGTCTTTGTGTAACTCTGATTTAAAATGATTTAAATTATTTTATAGTATTAGATCAAGTTTATTTATTAATTTCTTTAGTTACATGTTACATGGAAACAAGGCATATTTGAGGAAACCAAAAATATAAATTTATAAATAAAGAATTGTTTTTATACAAAATTTTTATTCATAGTCCTTACAGACAAACGGTTCAACAGAGACCACCAAGCTTTATTTAGGTCCTTCACCAGCAAGAACACTTGCACTGAAGAACCTTATAACTGTTTTAATTTATTTTGGATAGCCTGTATATCTGTGTATAGTTGTGAAGTCAATCCAAATCACATGGAATGTTAATATGATACATCACAAGAAAGTACTCAACCTCTACTGTCTTTAACTATGAACAACACGCTAACTTACCTTTTTTAGATAATGACGTTTGAAAACACCAATTTAAAACAGAGTTACTGTATATGGTTCTTTGTCTGAGGTGCTCCTGTGGTTATAAGCACCCAAGGAATGGCTCCTGTCAATATTCACAAAACGTGTTTGGAATAGAATGTTGTAGAAGTAAATGAATAAATCATGCATGCACGATATATCAGTGACCATATCGGTATTGGCCAATAATAGTCTCTTTTTTATTATTGATCAGAGCATCTGTACAATAAGCAGAATTGGATACAGATACAGTATATTGCCGACCATATCTGTTGACAGAATCTGGCTATGGGGCGACAATAATGTGGTCAAGAGGCATGGTTTCTATCTTTAGCCTTTGGCGTGGTTTATTCATTCACATGTTAAACAGCAGCAGTACTAGAGTTCTCCTCTCTCTGAGAGGCAGGGGGGAAAGAGGTAGAGGGGGAGGAGACATCTCTTTATATACTCGCCACCTGGTGGTATCATGAGTGGCTCCGCCTAGAGCGCCCTCTAGTGGAAACAGTTATATATATGCAGTTAGACAGTTACTTGCAATCCTACATAGAACCTCTCACTTTAACACTCCCACTTAGGGTTGTTTAGCACACTGTATAACTTCTCCAAAAACAATTTACAAAGAAAATAGTACAATCCAGAACATCAAAAAGAATATGGCAGTCAATATTTACACATCAAACATGACCTCTGCAAATCTCTTCAATTTCAATTTGGAAACAGGTTTTCTCATAGTGTCTGCTACCATGTCGTCCGTTGGACAATAAATCAGTGTCATTCTTTCTTCTCTGATGACAGATCTGATGAAACGATATCCTATATCGACATGTTTACATCTATGTCGGCACACTGGGTTCCTAGCAATCACAATGGTTCCCTGGTTGCCCTCATAAACAACAGTCTTCATATATACATAGGTGTCCATCACTTTGAGCAGTTGTTCTAGATAAACACATTCCTGCATTGTCATAGCTAGAAACATACACTCGGCTTCACAAGTTGACAGTGTCACTGTGGGCTTTAAGCCCTAAACCCTCGCTGCCCTTTCTGAAACACAGCTGTTCGTCTGCTGTACCTTTGGGATAACGAAAAACATGTATTTGACGTAGTTCAATGCTTCTCTGTGGGGTCAGCAAAATGCTGTGACAATTTTTACTCAAAACATGGGTCAGGGCCAGAGATGCCAGTAACGCGTTACTAAGTAGCGCGTTACTGTAATCTGATTACTTTTTTCCGAAAATAGTAATCTAACGCGTTAATCTTTACAAGCCAGTAATCTGATTGCAGTTACTTGTCCAAGTGGCTGTGTGTTACTATTTCGTTACTATCTCATAATGCAGGCAGAATGCAGTATTTTCTTTCGTTTTCGACAGTCAAAAATAAATCTTGAGCTGTTTTTCTTATTTGGGAGTGACGTCACATGTCACGTTTTCAAAGTGTGTCTGAGAACGCAACCTCACGTGTCGTACCATGCTGGTGGGCGCGGCTGTTATTATCAGGCTGACCAAAACATAGTGAGCAGGGAGATGCTCACGCTGGTAACGCTTTCTTGCACTGGAAGTTCAGTCACTACTTCACGTTTGTGTCAGCTAAGCCGGGTGAAAAAAACATTCACTATGCGGAGGAAACAAAATACTGTCTACCGCTAAAAACAGCACATCCAATTGCATTGAAAGCATCTGGAATCACAACACAGCACGACCAAACGGATAGAAAAAAAACCGAAGCCGAAGCTTCGACTAGCTACAGGAGGACTCGGAGGTCCACCAGTCAAACAGCAAAAGCTGTATTTCAATAAAAAAAACACCCGTAAGTGAGCGAGAGCTGAAGAGAATGGTCAGGAGATATGTTGTTAGAAGAAATGTTACCTCTGAACACTGTTGGTGGGAGTCACTTGCTTCAAAGACTGCAGGCCTTCCAGATGCCATAGTGCAGGTATGTTCCACCTTCCTAATTTACTCTGCAAAATGTACTGTGTACTCGTTGCTGCTAAACAGTCAGGAGAGATTGTTGCTTTCCCTTTTGATTCATATATATGATGGTGGCAAAGCAAACGCTCTTATTTGCCAAATGCTGTTCATTTACAGGTTAAAGACAAGAGAGACTGATGTTCATAGAGAATTGTTTAGCCTACATGTGGTGTTATTCACCGTTTTTGTTTTGTGAAACCACTCGTTGCTGCTCAACAGTCAGGAGAGATTGTTGCTTTCCCTTTTGATTAATGTATATTTGATGGTGGCAGAGCAAAAGCTCTTATTTGCCAGATTTACAGTTAATTTACATATTAAAGAGAGACTGATTGTATGTTTATAGAGAGACATTTATAAAAACAATTTAATAGTTACAGTTGATATAATTGAATAGTTCAGCCTGCATTTGTTAGATGTGATACACTGGTTTTGTAAAACCACTGGCTGGCTGCTCTAATGCTGTGAGCATCAGAGACTGTTGCTTTACCATACTTGATGGTACAGAAGCTGAAGCACTAGTTTAACAATTTACGTTATGTGCAGAGAAACAAGTTAAAAACAATTTATGCACTTTCAATAAAGCGTTTAAAAAAACTGTTGGGGGGACGACGACGACTTTGTAACCTAGTTACTTTCAAAGTAACTAAGTTACTCTGATAATCAAGTAATCAGTAAAGTAACTAGATAACTTTTTAAAGGAGTAATCAGTAATCAGATTACTTGTGTGGCATCACTGGTCAGGGCGAGTACAGGTTGTCAAACAACTGAGGCTACCCACAGCTTCTCTATACATCTCTTATATCAGTAAAATCGTTTCAGGATCTTTTCCACATAATTAAATCATTTAGAACATGGTAAATCATCCACCTCTGTATTTAAACATGGGATCCATTTCTGTATTTAAACGTGGAATCCACTCAGGTATTTAAACCTGGATTCTACTCCTTCCGTATTTAAACCTGGAGTATCTTCCTCCTGCATTTAAGCAGTGTAGCCACCCTCCTTCCGTATTTAAACATGGAGTACCTGTTATGGTTTGTAACCGACCCCAATCGCACAACACAAGACAGGTATGAGAGTAAGCCAAGAACGGGCATTTATTGAAAACAAACAGAAAAAAGGCACTGTCCCTTTAAGGGAGAACACCCATACTGGATAACAAGAAAAGGGAAAGGCCCAGTGCCTTTAAGAGGCGAGCTGGCTAAGGGGAAGGCAAAGGGAAGGCTAAAGGAAACAGGGCCGGGGCAAGGGACAAGGCAGGAACAGGGAGGAACTAGGAGGAACTGGACAGGGAGGACTAGGAGGACTAGAGAGGGGAGAAAGGGACAGAGGCCCGCGGAGGCGGGCTGGGGACAGGGAGGACTGGGAGGACTAGATAGGGAGGACTAGGAGGACTAGGGAAAAACAGGGTAAGGCCTTGGAACAGGGCGAGGGCAGGAGCTGCATACTGGGACAGAGTAAACAGGGTCAGGCCTTGGAAAAAGCAATAATGAGGTTGCTGCTCTGCAGCTTCTCCCGGGATGGTAGTCTGGGGAGCAGGTGGGAACATCAGAGCCGCTCTGCAGACTTCTCTCTGCAGATCTCCGAGGTGGGTAAACGGGGCCGAGAGGGAGAGAGGAGTGGGTTAGCTCAGAGTACAATGGGGAAAACAGAGCAGGTGCAGGAGAGGTGACTAGTCCCAAAAACAGGGTATCAAGGTGACAGAATCTTCGGTGTATATACACACTGTGAGTAAACGTCCCAAACACAATCCAAGTGAATAAATATCTTCGGTGTGAAAACACAATCCAAGTGAATAAATATCTTCGGTGTGAAAACACACAGTGAGGCGATGTAAAGGCCAAAATATTATCCCAATGAAAAACAATCCAAAAACAGGCTAAGACGCTGGGTGAGTGACTGTCTGATAAAAAGCTGGAAATCTTCAGTGTTTTAAAAACACACGAAAAACGGAATAGGATCAAAGACAGTCATAAAAAACTCACCCAGGCGTTGTGCGTAAAGAGCGTTGGAACAGAAACGGGGCGAGAGCGTCGCCACCGGGGAACCGGCTGTCCAAGCGGAGGTCAGAGTGGTGCGCGACTGCTTTGAGTACGCGCCGGTACGGAGGGCGCATTTGCTGCGCGGAGGTCTGGAGTGGAGAGCGCGTCTGCGCGGAATGCGCGCCGGTACGGAGGACGCATCTGGAGTGCGTCTGCGCGGAAGAGCGCGCCAGTCTCGGAGGTCTGGATGCGCGCCCGGAGTGAAGAGCGCATCTGCTGCGTGGAGGTCTGGATGCGCGCCTGGAATGAAGAGCGCATCTGCTGCGTGGAGGTCTGGATGGTCGTCTGGGCGTCTGCTGCGCGGAGGTCTGGATGTGCGTCAGGACGCCTGCTGCGCGGAGGTCTGAAGTGGATCACTGGGATACCTCCCGTGGAAGACTAGGGAGCGCAGTCCAGTATCTCCCTCAGGCAACGGCGACAGGAGGCGAAGGCTGGAGCACATCTCACGCCGGAGATGAAAACAGCATAGACAGACAGAGGACCTCCCGAAGGAGTCTTGGTGATAGAGAATCTGATACGGAATGATACGGCGTGTTACGGCACGACCCAACGAGGAACAGAGGGGAAGAGCCAGGTACTTAAAGCCCAAAGGGGTGCTAATTAGAATACACATCAGGTGCGGGAGGTAATTGATAACCGAACTAGAAGTGAGAGTTCGGCACCAGACCAATCAAACACATAATGACAGGTAGTACAAGGGTGTGGCTGCTGAGAGCAAACGAGAGTAACGAACGCGAGGGTGGGGGCTAGTGAGGTGAGTGAGAAGGGAATTCCTTAACAGTAGGCTTAAAGGAACAGAGAGAGTAGGTGAGCAGCGGACAAAACCTCACAGTACCCTCCTTCAGCATTTAAGCAATCAGCTACGAACCATACTTTGTACTTGTCGTGGCCTTCAATACCCTCCTTGATTGAATATACCCATTCCCCTCCCACTGTCTGTCTGCCCTCTGGTAACTTGGTTAGAGTAAAGGTGTGGTTGTCCTCTAGGGACCTCATCTCCTCATCCATTGCTCTCTCCCATTTACTTGATTCAGGGGACACTATGGCCTCTTTAAAGGTTGGAGGTACCCCACTGACTACCCTGTAGCAGTAATCAATGGTGGTAAGTGTACTGTCATCCTCGTCACTTTCTCTCCGGGCATAGTCTGTCAGATACTTTGGAGGTTTGTGTTCCCTTGAGGGATACCTCCCACTGCTTGGGGCACTTGACGTCACCCTTATCTTGTACCCTCTCAACAGTGATTGGAACTCTCTGTTTGTGAACTCGGTTCCGTTGTCGGACCTCAAGCATCTTACGTTACCATAATGGGCTACGTCTGCCAGGAATTTCTCCGTGGCCTGGAGTGTGTCACTCTTTGCTTTGAGAAAGTAAACAAACACAGCTCCTGTGCACACATCTGTAAAAGACTGTACATATCTAAAGCCTCCTATGGACTCGTTGCTTACCGGACCGGCTAGATCCGTGTTAACTAGCGCAAGTGGTACCTTTACTTTTTCTGTGGGATTTCTGTTTCTCGATTGAGTAAACTTCCCCGTTTTGCACACTACACATTATTTGTCAGGTCTACGCTTTTCACCTTCAATGTGCATGCCTTCTGTCACTGCTTGCAGTTTCAGTAAATCCTCGTAATTACAATGACCCATAATTTCATGCCATGTCTGAATATCGTGACTGACAGTCACACTACACATATCATTATTATCATTACACTTGTCGTTGTCATTACACTCTGTTTGCAGATAATACATTCTCTCGTACATCTTTATGTTAAACTGTGTACCGTCAGGCTCTACAAGAACATTTTTACCTTTATCGAAGAATACTTTGGCATCGCTTGCAATAGCAGCTATTACAGAGAATATGCTGAATATCCATTGTGTCTCTCCGGGTGGAAAGTGTTGTCAAAGTTCTTGAACCGACTCCTGTCGTTGATGATGTGGGACGACGCACCTGTGTCCACGATCAGTCCCTTCCTCTGGGCCCGCTGCAGCTGCGCCGGCCTGGCGGTGCACGCTGTCCGCGCCCCGAAAGCGAAGTCTTCTTGTCCCGTTATTCTCCGGGCGTCGCCTCGATTCGTCTCACGCCGACGTTGCCGTCATCTTGTCCATGGCCGCCATCTTGTCCATGCGCGTGTCGTGCGCCCTGGTCGCGTTTCTTCATGCGCGCTCTGTCTGTGTGCCTCGTGGATCTGCAGAATCCACGCCAGACAGTCCTTGTGCAGTTATCTCTCCGATGGCCTTTCTCTCCGCATCGCCAACACGCCAGCTCCGTCGTGGGCCTGGTCTTCTCTGTTGGCGTCGCTCGGGCCTTCAGCACCCTCTCTCCCGCCTCGGCGGCGGCTGGGTGGGTATCTTCTGAGGCCTCGAAGTTTCTTAACTTGGCCTTGAACTTTCCCAGCGTCATGTCCGCTGAACCGTGTGTTACCAGGAGTGTGAACGGTTTGTACAGCTCCGGTAGTCCTCTCATCACCATCGCCATCATTAGCCCATCGCTTGGTGCTTCTTCTGCACTCCTCAATGGCGTCATGATCTGCTCGGCTCTGATGACGTATTCGGTCACAGTCTCGGTGTGCCCCTTCTTCAGGGCTGTTAGTGCTATGTAGAGGGCCACGACTCGGGGTCTTCCTTGCACGATATAATGCTCTCTCAACACCCCCAGGCTTTCTCGGCCTTTGTCTTTAGTGTCGCGGAATATCAGCCCCAAGCTTGTGTCGTCGAGCAGTGGCCGTCTGCGTTACGCTTGTCGTCCAGGGCTTGTGCTTCCGCCATCAGGTCTCCCATGGGGGCCGCCAAGATCGTCATCTTCAGTCCCACACCGTGCATGCAGCATAACATGCGCTCTTCCCAGAGCTCATAGTCCTCTGCCTTTCCATTAAATGAGGGCCATTTTCTCCTTCCCTTGGTCGCCACGAGTTCTAAGACGGGGTTCTCCCCCTCGCCTCCGTTGGGCTCAGCAGGCTCCGTCTCCCCCATTGCCGCCTCCCCGGGGCTCTGCGCGCTGCTCTCCGGGCGGGTCCACTTGCGCTCCAGCAGCCCGTTCGTGGGGTCGGTGCCCCGCTTCCTCTTGACGCGCAGGATCGTCGTGTTGGATTCCATGTTGCTCTTTGATGGTGGCCGTAGCTTTAGCTCCTGTTGGCCTAGCGTCTAGCCACGCGGTACTCCCTGTGCTAACCTAGCCTATACTTTAGCTAAACTTGCTACCCTTATTATTTCGCCCCTGCGTGATCTGGGCCCATAACCATGGTTTCTATCTTTAGCCTTTGGCGTGGTTTATTCATTCACATGTTAAACAGCAGCAGTACTAGAGTTCTCCTCTCTCTGAGAGGCAGGGGGGAAAGAGGTAGAGGGGGAGGAGACATCTCTTTATATACTCGCCACCTGGTGGTATAATGAGTGGCTCCGCCTAGAGCGCCCTCTAGTGGAAACAGTTATATATATGCAGTTAGACAGTTACTTGCAATCCTACATAGAACCTCTAACTTTAACAATATCTGAATAGAGATTTGTTTTAATTATTGGCATTGTCCCGATGAGCAGAACTGGGCATATTTCAACAATTATTATTTAAGCATATTTATTTCCCTGTCTAGCTGAGCAGGGTTTTTCGGGTTTTGGTTGGGTATTATTTGTAAATTTTTATTAAGAATGTTACACCCTACATGAAATGGTTGAGATCACATTTTTATTATTGCCATTGTCCCGATGAGCAGAACTGAGCAGGTTTTATTTAAAAAATATTAAATAAAGTTTGTTACTCAAGTTTTGTTTGGGTACTTGTACTTTAATTTGAATTAAGAATGTTACACCCTATTATGGGAAATGGTTGAGATCACACTGCTAGGAACAACGTTGTTAAATCACAGTGTATATTTCACTCTGTGAGAGTAAATTTAACACTAGCTCGGTGTGTATTTGGGTATAAACTTGAACGTGAACTGTGTGCTACTGTTTGGGTACAAAAATTTAGATTTTCAAATGTTCCATTTTACTTTGTTTTGGTGTCTTTTTGGTTTGGTTTGGTTTGTTTAATTTGAAAGTAAAAGAAAAACATATACTAGTCCCCAACTGGTACATAGACCCAAGAAAGGAACTCACAGTAAAGTTAGTGACTTATTTCCACCGTGGTCCTCTTTGGCTTCCGACAAGACAGGCAAGGTAAGAACATAAATAAATTCAACGTTACAAACTAAGTTGATTGAAGTCAAAACAAACACTCCTATTGAGGGTATAAGGATCATTCCATGTTTTCAATCAGCCACTTTTGGACTCCCACTTTACACTGATTTATGGTCCATGTGATTATTGTGAGTCTGTCCGTCAGTAGTCAGTTTGCCCGGTGGAAGCAGCTGTTCAGGGTTCTTCTGGATGTGGACCTGAGACTGTGGTACCGTCTGCCAGACGGCATGAGCTCAAACAGTTTGTGGTTTGGGTGGGTGGGGTCTTTCAGGATCTTGTGTGTCCTGTAAGCGAAGGTGCTTTTCCCTACTAATGTCCTAAATCTAAACATTTTCACATGAATGTCAATAACTCTGGTCCTGTGGTTGTGAGCGTCACTAACCAGTGTAAAACAAGAGTAAAAAGAAAGACACCATGAACCAGTCTGAGCTAGTTTAGTAAAACCACTCCGTCCTGCACAGTGAGCCATCCAAGAGCTTTAAATAGTTGTGATCTTGTAGTTTCAGAACCAGGTTGAAAAGCTTGTTCTGCGCTGTTTATAGTCTGTTTGGAAATGTCACTGTACCAACAGGTACTTGCATAATCAAAATAGCTTTGGACCAGAGCTACTGCCAGTATCTTGTATCATTTACATTTAGTCATTTAGCCGACGCTTTTATCCAAAGCGACTTACAAGTTCTGTACAACAAGTCAGCAGGAAGAGCACAACGGAGTAATGTTCATCAAACAGTGCTGAAACTTGGGTACTGCAGTGTTGAGTGCATAGTATTAAAGACATAATAGTATAGTAGGAAGAGTGCATAAGAGTGTATAAGACAGTAAGTCAGTTAGTGTTTTTATTTTTTTACTTTCTTTATTGCAGGAAAAACAAGAGTTGAACATTTCAGTTGAAAATATTGTACATTTTCCCTCTTTTTTCTTTTTTCCTTCATTCCCCCTTCCCCTCCCTCATTCCCACCCCATCCCACCCACTGAGGTTGACAACAAACACATCTGCAATACATATAAATAGATATATAGAAAGATTCTTTAGCATAGATGTGGCTGGAAAAGAAAAACAATAATAATATCATTTCACATCTACTGTTTCTCCCCCTTTTTCTGTATTTTTCTCCCATCCCAATTTTTTTGTCGTTATGCCAATTCCCTTCCCTCCCTTCCTGGTCGTTGCATGCATTTGCCCCCCACTTGCCGGTCTAGGGAGGGTTGAAGACTATCACATGTCTCCTCCGATACATGCAGAGTCAGCCAGCCGCTTCTTTTCACCTGACAGCGAGGATTCTCATTGGGTGAGTGTAACATGTGGGAGGATCACACTACTTCAACCAGATCCCTTCCTTGCTGAGCAGGCGCCCCGACCAACCTGTAGGAGTCGCTGTTTTACAACGACCAGGACCCACCCCACCGGCTTCCCACCCGCTGACACTGCCAATTGTGTCAGTATGGACGACCGACCAAGCCAGAGGTACCGCGGCAGCTGGATTCGATCCCACTGTCTCTGCGGTGGTAGGCAGATGCTTAGTCCGCTGCGCTACCCGGCCGCCCATCCCTGCCCCTTCTTATAGTATCTTTCCTGTTAATTTTTTTTTTTTTTATCTTTTTCCCCCTCCTTTTTCCTCCGATTTTCTCCCATCCCAATGTTAGTCGTTATGCCAATTCCCAATCCCCTTCCTGGTCGCTGCGCACTTACCCCCCACAGTCGGTCTGGGAGAGTGGAGGCTATCACGTATCACGTGCTTCCTCCGACACACGTCTAGCCAATCAACCGCTTATTTTCACCTGGCAGCGCGGACTCTCACTGAGAGGGTGTAACGTGTGGAAGCATAGATATCTATAGAACACTAGATAGCTTGCCCGCACTGCCGGCCAATGGAGAGCGACATCACTGAACCGCCGCCATCTTGGGGCAGTCAGCCTTGAGTGAGAGTGAGTGAGCTGCACAGACAAAAATACTCATAACTCGCTGAAATATTGACGGATTTACAAACGGTTTGGTTTATTACAAGCATTATTAACGTGGCTATGATTCAAGCGGTTTGTAAAAAAAAACATCTTTAATTTTTATTTTTTTTTTATAAGTATGCAGTATCATAACTACATCTTTGATGTTTATAGCAAACCAAACCGTTTGTAAATCCGTCAATATTTCAGCGAGTTATGAGTATTTTTGTCTGTGCAGCTCACTCACTCTCACTCAAGGCTGACTGCCCCAAGATGGCGGCGGTTCAGTGACGCTGGTGACTCCGCCTTAAGCTATCTAGTGTTCTATAGCAGGGGTTCCCAAACTTTTCAGGCCGGGACCCAGAAAATAAGGCGTCAGAGAGCCGCGGCCCAATGCACATCGTCAGGCTTTTTTTATACAAAATTTTGCCAGGCGACCGATTTTTTAAGCCAAATATCACTTCAATCCTATTAAGTTAGTTCAAGTTAGTTATTCATTTATATGTGCTATTTATGAGAGGGCTAACTTGTTGCAAAATAATAATGATAATAATAATAGCCTCATTAAAATACTATTGTTGCTTCGGTTGTTTTCAGCATTTTATGTGGATAATCTGTTATTTAGTTTGAAATGTTCGTTGAAATAAGTAGATTTTTCGTTTTTGTTTATTTATTAAGTTAATATAAAACCATATAGTCACATTTTAGAATACAATAGAATAGAATTTTAGAATACAACTAGAAACACTGTCCTAGCCTGCTTCTAAGTTCAGTGGCCTGACAAAAAAAAAAAAAAAAAAAAAATGTTTTTTTTAATCATCTCGCGGCCCTCCCGTCGCTGACTTTGGGAACCACTGTTCTATAGATATCTATGTGTGGAAGGATCACACTACCCCCCTTAGATCCTATCCGCGCTGAGCAGGCGCCCCGACCGAACTGTAGGAGTCGCTGTTTACAACGACCCGGACCCACCCCGCCAGCTTTCCCACCCTCTAATACAGCTAATTGTATTAGTGTGAGCTGGATTCGAACAGGCGAATCCAGCGTCTCCGGTGTTGGTGATGAACGCAATCTCCGCTACGCCTCCGCCTCTTTCCTGTTAATTCTTGAACATTTTCGATCTTCTTATGTCCCCTGTCCCTCCCTCCCCCAGTTACCCCCCCCCCCCCCCCTCATTCTCATTCACACACATACATACCAAGGCATGGATATCTCATGAATCCATCTATTGTGAGTAGGTGGAGATGGGTGTATCCATTTAAAGACAATGAGCCTCCTAGCGAGGAGAGTGGTGAACGCCATAACTTGCTTTGCAGCCTTCGATGTGATTGTAGGGGTATTCGGAATTCCGAAAAGGGCAGTGAGTGGGGCGGGGTCTAATGTAGTACCTAGGACCTTACCCAGTGTATTAAATATTGCAGTCCAGAACTCTGTGAGTTTGGGGCACGTCCAGAACATGTGCATATAATCCGCTGGTGATTGTTTACATCTGTTGCATGCATCCGTTCTACCCGGGTATATCTTTGCTAACCTCGCGTTGGTGTAGTGGACCCTATGCAAGATCCTACACTGTAGCAGGCTGTGTCTTGCACATATAGAGGAGGTGTGTACAAGGTCTATGTGATCACACTGCTCATCTGTGATGGTAATTCCCAGGACCCGATCCCAGTTGGCTTTTAGGGAGTCTAAACAAGTTGGGTCTATCCAAAATATTTTGTCATATATAATTGACACAAGCCCTCTTCGCCCAGTGCTGAGCGATAGGAGGGGATTGCTCCTTGAGTCTGGAGGATGGCAGGAAATTGTGGGAATTGATTCTGAGCAAAATGCCTGATCTGAAAGAAGCGGAACAGGTGGAAGTTTGGCAGTGGCGGCCGGTACATTCTTCTCCATGGGGGGGCGCTATACCAAACATTTTGCAAACATGTACCACGCATTGGCATGTCACTGGCAGCGGACAGCTGACCAAGCGAACACTGACTCCCCACAACACTACCAAACCACCAACAACACACAACCAGTCAAATAAAGTACAGTCTAATTCACAACTTGAACACAATATATAAATAGAAAAGTTAGAAACAAACTCGCTCCGTCTCCAAACACACGCAGAGAGAGAGAGAGAGAAGAGAGAGAGAATCACGTTAGTTAGTTAGAGAGAGAGAGAGAGAGAGAGAGAGAGAGAGAGAGAGAGAGAGAGAGAGAGAGAGAGAGAGAGAGAGAATCACGTTAGTTAGTTAGAGAGAGAGAGAGAGAGAGAGAGAGAGAGAGAGAGAGAGAGAGAGAGAGAGAGAGAGAGAGAGAGAGAGAGAGAGAGAGAGAGAGAGAGAAGGTTTATGTACTGTAGAGCAATACACTCTGTACCGATCACAATACCACCAACCTGGTGTGTGGCAATAAAGGAATCTTGAATCTTGGCAATGGAAATCATACAGTACATGTCAACAGTAAAGAACCTGAGGGCAGAGTGATAGACTACAGTCTAGTGGCTGAGAGAGAGAGAGAGAGAGAGAGAGAGAGAGAGAGAGAGAGAGAGAGAGAGAGAGAGAGAGAGAGAGAGAGAGAGAGAGAGAGAGAGAGAGAGAGAGAGAGAGAAGCGTTAGCTGAGTGGCTAACAGCGGCTAGCGTTAGCTGAGTGGCTAAGAGAGAGAGAGAGAGAGAAAGAGAATTAACTCACTTTGTTTAATTGAAACGTGGTCCAGCCGGAGGGCTTAATAAAGTGTATGTCCACTGACTGTCCCCCAGACTGTTGTCTATGTATATTCCACTGCCCACTGTCCAGACTCAAGACTGCATCACAACACACAGCATCGAACATCCGGCAAACTACCTGGCGATCTACCATCCACTTCTGCAAAATGCGGCTACGGAAAAGTACTGTTGTCGCCGCGTCGACCAATCAGAGAGCGTCTCCGCGAAATGCGGCTACGGAAATAAAAAAAACTGCTAAGGCTGCTTGCCTAGACCGCTTCAAATCGCGCCCGGCTTCCAACATAATACATCATATTTCAACGCACAGCGCGTTACACACTGATTGGCTGCGACGGATACAGCGATGACGCACTCAGAGCGCTATTGCATCTAGCCCGGGCGAGAAATACGGCTAGGGAGAAATGCGGCTATGCGCAGTGAGTCACTTCCTGTTCAGGAAAACGATTATTTTTTATTTGATATATTAACGTTATATTGTGCATTGGAAACACAAACATACTTAAAATGAGTAAATATTATTCATTTTAAACATGTTTATATTATTTATAGGGCTATAAAAAAAAATAAAAAAAAATCTTCTCTCTCTTTTAACAGGGGGGTCGGCTCCCGAGCGCCCCCAGTGGCCAGCCGCCACTGGAGTTTGGAAGACCAAATCTTTTTGATAATTCTGCAAATGAGGAGAACACACCTCCGACGTAGAGATAGTTAATAGTTAACAAACCTTTGTTTGCACAGATTCTGAATACAGGATCGGAGCAGGATGGTAGGAATAGGTGATTGTGAGAGATTGGAGTTAGCACTGAAGGAGTTTGTAGACCAAATTGTTTCCTAAACTGATTCCAGATCTTCAAAGTATCAGTTACGATTTGGTTCCGAGCCACTTGCTTAATTCGGATTAAGATGGGCAATTGGGATTCTCCCGGGCAGCATGTCGATGTGTCCTTGAGCAAGACATTTAACCTCTAACTGCTCCCAATGAGCAGGTTGGCACCTTGCATGGTTGCCTCTGCCATCGGTGTATGAGTGAATGGGTGAATGTGATGCATAAATTGTAAAGCACTTTGGATAAAAGCACTATATCAATGCAGTAAATTTTTTCCATTAAAGTGTATGAATATGGGGGTCCTTGACAAGAAAAAGGTTGAGAACCACTGATCTAGAGAACCAAACTCAAATATGTTAAATAGTTGAAATACACTTTATACAACTGGTCCACTATGAATGGGAGGCAGACTTGTTGAACTTGTGTTTTGACACCCAAATGTACCCGTATCAGTCACCATGGCTCAGTGGCGGCTGGTGAATTCTTCTCCAGGGGGGGCGCTATACCAAACATTTTGCAAACATGTATACAAGCACGCATGGGTGAATATTTAAGTAGGTACAACTAATTTGCCATCAATCAAAATATGATCACAGTTAGTCAAATGCAGCCACGTTTCCAATATGCCCTACAGAGGGTAAGGTGCAATGAGGTATGAGTTGTAGTGCAAATCTCTTTACCAATAAATATAAAGTGTGTTAAAGTGTCTAAAGTGGGTAAAGTGGGTGCTACAGTGAGTTGTTTATTTAAAGTGAGTGTGTGCGTGTGGATGTGTGTGCTGTGAGTGTATTTGATGGTTTGTTACATAGTGTTATTGTCGTTGAGCATCCTGATAGCCTGGGGATAGAAGTTCCTTCTGAGTCTCTCTGTGCTTGCCATGAGACTCCGGTATCGCTTGCCTGACCGCAGCAGTTCAAAGAGGCAGTTGTTTGGGTGGCTAGAGTCTTTGAATATTCTCTTAGCCCATGCAACGCTTGTTGTACATGTCTTGGAGAGTGGGAAGCCCACCTCCAATTGTGCGTTCGACTGAACGGGCCACTCTCTGTAGTCTGCTACGGTCTTGTGCGGTGCTATTCCCAAACCAGGAGGTGATATTGCCAGTCAGGATGCTCTCTATTGTGCATGAGTAGAAGCTCTTAAGGATCTTCTGACTCACTTTGAACTTCCTTAGGCGCCTAAGGAAGTAGAGGCGTTGCTGTGCCTTCTTGACTACACTGTCAATGTGTGTGGTCCATGTCAAGTCCTTGGATATGTGGACTCCGGGGTACTTAAAACTGTTCACTCCCTGTAGTCCCTGACCCCCAACCTCCTAAAGTCCACAATCATCTCTTTTGTTTTGCTGACGTTCAGGGAGAGGCAGTTCTCCTGACAGCACCGTGCCAGATTCTCTACCTCTTCCAGGTAGGCCCTCTCATCGTTTGCAGAGATCAGGCCCACCACTACTGTGTCGTCAGCTAATTTGATGATTGTGTTGTTGTTCCGCTGTGCCACACAGTTGTGTGTGTACAGCGAGTAGAGGAGGGGACTCAGAACACAGCCCCGGGGGGCCCCTATGTTGAGGGTGATGGAGGAGGAGGTGCAGTTGTCTGCTCTCACCACCTGGGGTCTACCCGTCAGGAAGTCCAAGACCCACTGCCAGAGGTCATAGTTCAAGCCCAGGTCCCTGAGCTTGGCTATGAGTTTGGAGGCGACTATGGTATAAAACGCTGAGCTGTAGTCGATGAACAGCATTCTCACATAGTTCCCCTGCCTCTTGACAGGCCTTCGACACTGTCAATCACTCCATTCTGATTGACAAGTTAAAGCAATTGGTTTTGATAGTCTATCAGTGAGCTGGATGCAATCCTACCTGGAGGGGAGAGAACGAAGGTTATCCTATAACCCTAGTTATATGAATACTGGCTGAGCGTCTCGCTCCAGCCTTATTGGGATATATCATCTTTCGTGCACATATTGTTGAAAACGTTCACGTGCACCCGCATCTGCTTGTGGCCACGCCTGCTCACATGTTTCCATAAAACACAGGGTGTGGTCACACTGATACCCTTCCAAGTCTGAATTTCACGCGTGAAAAACATCCAAGGGTCCTCAGCGCGTGAAGAGCGAGACGCTCAGCCAGTATTCATGTAACTAGGGTTATAGGATAAACTTCGTTATAAATCATACTGGCTTTCGCGTCTCGCTCCAGCCTTCTTGGGATCAAAAGGGTAGAGCGGACACGCAGCCACGTCAAATGCACCCCCTGAGGGCCCATACGCCCACCAACAGGGAGGAGGGGAGTCCCGTCCACCCACCCCGTCCTAACGAGGGGGGGGGGCAGTCAACTCTGACCAATATGCGAAAAAGGGACCAGCCACCCTAGGACGCACAACGCGAGTGGGACCGCGTGTGCGGTCCACACCCACACACTTCTGCCAGCCCCCCTGATGGCGGGGTGCAGGAGAACCAAAGTGCAGCAGGGGCAATGCTTGCGCATCACCAATGTGACAGGTGTTGCTCAGACAGCACCACGTCACACACTCCTGCTAGCCCATGTAGTAGTTTTTGATAAGAACATAAATCCTAAACCTCATTGAATCTTATTCCTACTAGAAAAGGTCTGAAACTGGTGTTCAAATCAAACTAAGGTGTTTTAGTCTTGTAGAATCATGTCACTATTATGAAACCTTATGTGTCCTGAGGGACAAGATTAGAGTGTGTGTGTGTGGTAACAGAGACCGGGGGAGCACCACAGGAGGTCATTTGCATACAGTCCCTGGCAGCTGCAGAACACTAGATAAAAGGTTGTTAAACTGGTCCTGTGACTGATTATAGGACAGGAAGCCGACACCTTATGCCCCAGGTATAAACAGGCAACATGCTACAGCTGTCAGGGGAGGAGCAAGGGTCTCCATTCTCTGTAATAATAAGTACATGTTTAAATGACTATTGGTATACTTGGATTAATTTAATATGAACTATAGAAACTCCTGTTTTATTGTGGACATAATCTTGAATATAATGATATAAAGTACGCCAGGTTTATGACGGGGAAACACAGAGTTTGAAATTAGGACACGTTTTGAATCTACATTGGAAAATACTTAAATATGTTGCATACTAAACTGTATAAAAGAGATTGATGTAAGTTAAATGAATGATTAGGCCTGTTAGCTATTCACTGAAAGTCAGCAGACTTTGTGTTACAGACTTAAATCCCCTGCAATGTAAAATTAGTTTCACCTAGGGTGAAACTAGGCTTAACGGTACCAGACTGTGTTCAATTATGATATCTCTGTGTTTATGTAATCAAGGGCAATTCAAATATATATATTGTGAGATCAATAACCCAAGTATTAAGTTGTTGGACGGTGTTTGTTCTTTGACTGGAAAACAAAGGAAAGTATAGAGTTGGCTGTGAAGCCAACCCCCAATTTCACATCCAAACTTAGTAGGCCTGGGATTGGAGGAAAACATCTGATGATGTCATTTTGGTGACGTCACTCAGAGACTCCAGGCTTTTGGATTTAAGAGGGGGTGTGGGATGGTGAAAAGGGGACTCTGAAACGAAACCACCAGGAACCACACCCAACTCTTCACACAGGAGACGACGACCGGCAGAGAGGAGACTGAACAAAGAAGAACATTTTGGAGGGAGAACAGACTTTGCTTTGTTCACCAGCAAGAGAACAAAGACAACTCAACAACTACAATTCAACAATCTACTTTCTTAGTCTAGTTGGGATCGCAGACGGCATAGTGTCTCGTGATCACAACTATAGCGTTCTTTATTTTAATTGAAACAGATCATTTTTGTATGATTTTGTGGATTTTAATAAACCACTACTTTGAAATAACTACCTTCTCCTCCTTTCTCCTGCTGTGCCGCTGGTCGTCAAACAAAGACCTCCCAGTCTTTGTTAAAAGTACTTTCCAGGGCTTTAAAGGTTTTTAACACAACGCAGAGCAGATTAGATATTAGGTTCTGATTATATCAGAACAATTAGCTCAGGAAAGTACTACACCCACCTGGTGGCCCCGCATTTCCCCCCGGAGATGCACGCGAGTCTTCGAGTCTAACCTATAGTACGCTGGCACTCGGTAGAGATAAAAACCTCCTTCCCGGCCGACAGCATAAAAAACGCCTTTTTTATGTTGTTGGACAAACCAGGGTGCGCCGGTCCCGAAGGTGGATTCAATCATTGAAAAACACCCTGGGCCAGCGCTGATACTGGCCTCGTAAGACCAAACGCTAACTTATGAACAGCGTGTATGCTCGTGAAAAACCCGAGAATGGTGACGGCGAGTTTCTAACAAGAAAAAGCCCCACAACGTCTCTCCCCGCTGTCTGGGACGACCAGCAGGGAGCTGGTCCCGAAAGACACAGACATGGGTTTCTACATAACGAGCCTGGGAATAAACTGCGTCAATTCCACTCTTTATGTGAGAGGGGAAGACATCTGGCTTATCTCAGAGAGACCTCAACGTGAGTGAAACCATTGAAAAAGGTTTATTTAACAGATTGGAGAATGGGCATAACAGCCCAATATACACAACCGTTAAAAGAAAGCAGAGCAAAAGGACAACAGCCTCGACTGCACAGCGTTACCTCCCATTTACAATAAAAAAACACAAAGCCTGTGACGTCTTCAACGGCCTGCTTCGCCAACAGAGATTGAATCTCGTCGGCCAGGGCTGTCCCTGTCGTGGACTCTGACAATAGAGTCTGTATCAAACCCAAAAAACGGAGGGTGGGGGTGTGCAAACTGTAACACAAGCCCCACTCTCAACGTTCTCTCCATCCACACCGACATGTGGCACTCCTGTAGCCACACATGGTAAAAGTCGCAAAGCGGCCTCGCTGCCGACTGGCGCCAGCCCGCTAAGAATCGTAGATAGGTGGCCCGGTCCCTACCGCTGCGCATTGCAAACCCTGGCTTCACCGACAGCGCGAGCAAGGTCAACGAGGCAATCGCACCCAAGGGGGGGACCCCGACAGAAAAGGGCGGTCTGAAACGGGTAGAACGACAGTCATCACTCCTGGTGAATGAGGTGGCTCCCCCGCTGAGCATTGACCCGTTTTAGCAAACCTCAAAGCTTGCTGAGGATGGCCTGCTCTATGGCTGGACATGCATGATGTGTGGCCCTCACCCTGTCTAGGGCAAAAACCCGCCACACACCGTAGCCCCGTAGTGATATTACTGCTCTGTCGTCACATACAACACCAGGCTCACCAAGCGCACACGCCGAGCATGTGGCGAGGGAGCCTCTCTACCTTTCCTGACAGTACAACATTCTCATAGACAGACCCAGGCCTAGCTAGCTGCTGGGTATAAGCCCCTGTCTTCATGAGAAGCGATATGTCGGGCCGCCTACGCTTCACTGCAAAAACACGGCCCGACGCCAGAGGGACAGAACAGAGCCCTGTTTCCCCGTAACGTAACGGGGGGGGGAGTGCATTACCAAGCCACAGCATTTGTGTGTGGTAAGAGGGGCGGTAATATCAATATCGCCGTTGCTATAGTGATTTGGGTCAAAGAGCCGTTGTCAAAGACTGCGTGTCACTTAGTAACGAGAAAAGGGGGCGGCGCCCCGTTGCTAGGGGTAAGACGTTATGATGTGAGTTTCTTCCGGGATAAGTTAGATCGAGACACGCCGCCCAATTGAGCAGACGCGCTGATCAGAGACTGTGAGATCCCTCCTCACCCTCGCCGGGTGGGGGAGGGGAATATGACACATCATCACTAGGGGTGGGAATCACCAGTTTCATCACGATACGATACGATATCGATTCTTTGGACAACGATACAATATTTTCCGATATCACAAAGTCTGCCACGATACGATACGATTCGATTCAGGTGCCTGCGATCGATATGAGACGATATTATATGCCCATTTAACACAATCAGTAACATTTAAATCAACAAAAAAAAAGCAATGGAAATATCATTTGACATTTTTATTTTTGATCTCTTCCAGACATTTAAATGAAAAACAATATTGTTTTTAATACAAATAGACCTCATGTTCACTGTTTTTGGTTCGTTTTTCTTTTTCCCCCGATATTAATATCCTATCACAGCGCTGTATTTTGGCTGGAAAAGGCATATTGGGAGTCAGAAGGTGCAGTACCGGCCAGATCCTGTTAGTGGGGCTATCTCGAGAATGCAGTAACCCCCCCTCCTTCCCAGTCCCTAGTGGACCTCTGCTGTTTTCTCTATCGCTCTATCAGCTTAGCTTAGTTAGCTCACGCTAACGCAACGTTAATTTCAGTATTTAACGCGACGTGGGCATAAAGGAATGGCGAGGATGGAAAGCATGTTAGATGCATTTGACCCCTTGTGGGAAAAAAAACAACAGGCACTTATTTCTGGCAAAATAGGCGGACTCTGAAGCAATGGTGTCTAACGTCTACACACACTGAGCTGCGCTGAGCTACTGTTGTTGCAGCCGGGCGGATATGCTCATGAGGGGATTTTCAAAATAAGAGTATCGCAATATGAATCGATCTTTTTACGTTGCATCGATCCTATTTGATAATTGATAATAGATCGATATATCGATCTGGATCGATGTATCGTCCCACCCCTAATCATCACTAGCTTCGGCTAACAGGATACTGGCTGGTTGGCTACGACGAGGCCCAGAACCATGAGAGAAGAGATGGTGGAGAATAATAAATTTAGTTTTCCTTCAAAGACTGGTCAACGACATTACAGAACGGTGTTTCCATCTGGTACAGAGGCTATGTTTATGAAAATAAACATGAGGATCTAAGGAAAGAGACCATGTTGCAGTGTCGTTTCTTATGACTAACGGATGTACTAACAGGGGTTGATACAGTGGGTGAGTGCGAAGTTCACCCGTCCACTGTCACAGAACTGTGAAGACAGTCCAGCGTCGAGACAATATCCCGGACGCGCTGAGGAACACCCGGGGGCTGGGGAATTCCGGCGGTAATCCATCCCTAAACTAAACAACAAACATGTCCACTGCTGACAGGTGCCATATGAGCAAGAAGTCACGCGTGAAAACAGATGAGAAGGGTATCAGCAGATGCAGGTGCATGTGAAAGTTTTCAACATGTGCACAATATGTGCACGCAAGACGTGAAAGCCAGTATGATTTATAACAGATGGTGGAGGTAAACGGTACCCTACCCTACCCCCCCCCCCCCCTCCAAGGGAGCTGTGGTGTTCCACAAGGAAGCATACTAGGACCGCTACTGTTCCTAATTTATGCAAATGACATGTCGTCAGCTTGTGACTGCAACTTGTTCCTGTTCGCGGACGACTCAGCCCTGCTGGTCTCTGACAAGAACAAGTTACAGGTTGAAAAAACCCTCAGCTCGGAACTAGGCAGAATCTGCACCTGGCTCGCTGATAACAAACTATCATTACACCTGAATAAAACAGAGTACATTCTCTTCGGTTCAAATAACAAATTCTATAAGAATAGATTCTTGTACCGGATCTCCTCTCTGGTAAAACAAGAATACCCTGAAGACTCTGGCAGGAGCACTCATTCAAGGGTACTACGACTATGCTTGCACCTCATGGTACCAAAGCACCTCAAAGGCACTAAAAACTAAATTACAAACATCACAAAACAAACTGGTCAGACTACTGCTTGACCTTACTCCTAGAACCCACCTCACCCCTGCCCACTTTGACAACCTAGGATGGCTTAGAGAAGACGACAGAGTACAGCAACTTGCAATGGGCCTGGTCTACAAGATACACTAGACGACTATGGTACCCATGTATATGTCAAAATACTTCCCAAAAGTCAGTGAATACCATGACCACAACACCAGAGGGAGCACCACAAATCATGTTAAACCCAGATTCGGCTCTGTAACATATTAGGGTTCTTATACTCTCTAAGAATGACACCCGGAGACACGAAGCTTGTTTATAACGGAGGTTTACTTATTCAAGTGTGGTTGCAATACAGGGCATGCCAATAGTGGCCAGTAGAGGGTGCTGACACTCTAGCTATAGGCTATATGTAATATCCAATACATTACAGGCTCAAACAAGGGACTAAACACGTTTCGCAATTATGCCACATCAATGTGGAACGCTCTACCCACAGCTGTAAAGGAATGTGAATCACTACCCACTTTCAAAACCACTCTCAAAGAGCACCTACGGGAGACTGCAATTCGGAACTGGCCCCTGTAAATGTCCTAACCCAACCCCCTCCAATGTACAGTTACCCCCCCCCCCCCAACCACCTCCAATGTACAGTTCCCCCCCCTGTAATATTCATGCCTTGAATATATCATTTTACGACAGGCGCACCAGGCGCACCTCCCTGTTATGTATACCTGCACAAGGGGTCCTGACAGTCAGTTGGCTGCCAGCCGTGGATGGAGTTACACTCATGCTTACCTTTACAATAAACCTCTTAATGTAATCTCCTCGTCCTGAATGATTATTCTCTTTAAATCGAATACGACATGGTGTCAGAAGCAGGATGAACATGGATATCAACGGAGTCCCGTCGCCACGGATGAATTGGGATTCTCTGGACTTACCGGGAGAATGGAAGAAGTTCAGACAGCACGCAGAGCTAATGTTTTCGGGCCCACTTAAGAAGAAAGGAGAGGATGAGAAATGTAGCTACCTGCTACTGTGGAGCGGAGAAAAAGGGAGAGACATTCACAACACATGGACTCTCAGTGCAGATGAAGCAAAGGTATTGAAGAGCTACTATGACAATTTCGAAGCATACGTACATCCAAGGAGGAATACGATTTTCGCTAGGTACAAATTCCATGAAAAAACCCAGCAACCTACAGTAGCGAGTCATTTGAACAATTTGTCACTGCATTGAAACTACTCGTGAAGGACTGTGCATATGCGAACAATGATGAGATGGTTAGAGACCGTATAGTGTTTGGCATACACTATAGAGAGAGAGAAACTATTAAATGTTGGATCAGACTTGTCATTAGACAAAGCGATAGATATAGCTAGAGCCCACGAGCTAGCACAATCTCAGATAAAGAGCTTTACTGGCGCCACGAGCAGCGCGCAGGAGCAGCTCGTGCACGAGGTGCACAGACATGAACAGAAGAATACCGCACAGAGGTACCGCCCCAGAACAGAGTGGACAGAGAGAGCGAACAGAGCGAGCGACACAGACACACGAAGGAACTGTGGATACTGTGGGAGCAGAGCTCACAAGGAAGGAGATAACTGTGCAGCTAGAGGGAAACAATGCACGAAGTGTGGAAAATGGAACCACTTTGCTAAAGTTTGCAGGGCCGGTAGTTTCAAGAAAAGGTCAGTACACGAGATTAGCATGCGCTCTGAGTCAGGTGAAGAGTCAGACGAACTATATGTAGACACCGTGACAGACAGACGGTTTGATGAAACAGAACAAGCTTTCGCAGACATACAAATAGGAAAACAGGGCACAGAGCTTAAATTTAAGCTAGACACAGGTGCACAAGTAAATGTAATTCCTTTGAGAGAGTATCACAGTTTGCAAGATAAACGCAAAATACAGCCTACTTCACGCAGACTGACAGGATATGGTGGAGAGAAACTAGTAGTAAAGGGCACATGCACGTTAAAGTGTAAATACAAAGAGCGTGACATACTGTTAGACTTTTACATAGTAGACACTCAGGCACCCCCAGTTCTAGGTTTACAAGCATGCCTGAATATGGACCTCATTAAACTAGTGTTGTCAGTCACTGCATACACAGATAAGCAGACCATCATGGAAGAATACCACGATGTGTTTAAAGGGATCGGACTATTCCCAGGAGAGTGTCACATCCATATAGACCCAGACGCCACGCCAGTAGTCTGCCCACTGAGAAGGACACCGATCGCCCTGCGTGGCCGACTGAAAAAGGAGCTACAGAATATGGAAGACACACAGATCATCGCTAAAGTCATCGAACCAACGGAGTGGGTCAGTGCACTGGTCATTGTTGAGAAACCACGCACAGGCAAGCTCAGAATATGTTTGGACCCTAAGGAGCTAAACAAGGCTATCAAGCGCCCGCACTACCCTCTGCCGACACTAGAGGACATCACACCCAGACTAACAGGCGCACGCTATTTCAGCGTACTGGATGCAAGGTCGGGATACTGGTCCATCAAGCTCTCTACAGAATCATCGAAGCTGACGACGTTCAACACACCGTTTGGACGATACAGATTCCTACGATTACCGTTTGGGCTCGCTTCTGCCCAGGACGAATTCCAACGGAAAATCGACGAGACATACGAGGGACTGAACGGAGTAGCAGCTATAGTAGACGACATCCTTGTCTATGGCGCGACCAGAGAGGAACACGACAAGAATCTACATGCAATGTTGGAGAGATCACGGGAGAGAGGCGTTCGGCTCAATGCAGACAAGTGCACCATCGGAGCCACCGAAGTGAGCTACTTCGGGCACGTCCTTTCAGCTGACGGCATGAAGCCTGACCCAGGCAAGATAGCTGCCATCAAGGAGATGGAGGCGCCAAAGAGCCGTGCAGAACTGGAGACCGTGCTAGGTATGGTCAACTACCTGGCGAAATTCGCCCCGAGCCTCTCCGAGATCAACGCACCCATGAGACAGCTGCTTAAACAATCGAATGAGTTCCTGTGGGACGCGCAGCACGACGCTGCATTCAAAAAGATGAAAGACATACTTACCAGTGAACCGGGGCCAGTCCTCATTTACTTTGACCCAGATAAGGAGCTCAGCTTGCAAGTGGACGCATCAAAGTATGGTCTGGGTGCTGTGCTGATGCAGGAAGGAAGGCCCATTAGCTACGCATCCAGATCACTCACAGACAGCGAGGTCAACTACGCACAAATCGAAAAGGAGATGTACGCAGTCCTTTATGGATTCAAACGCTTCCACCAATATGCCTACGGTCGCCATATTGTTGTGCAATCTGACCATAAGCCCCTGGAGTTGATCATGAAGAAGCCGATCGCCGCAGCCCCACCGCGGTTACAGAGGATGATACTACAACTACACAAGTACAACTTCACGATCGTGCACCGCCCTGGGAAAGACATCCCAGTTGCCGACACGCTGTCCAGGAAATCACTCACCTCTCACGACGACAGACTCAGTGAAGGGATGGACCTTCAGGTACACATGGTGTACAACAGCCTACCTGTACACGATGACAGGTTACAGGAGATCAGAGAAACAACAGACAATGACACACAGCTAAAGCTGCTCAGCCAGGCTATCCTGGAGGGATGGCCTGAGGAAAGAAAACAATGCCCCCAGAACATCACAGAATACTGGAACCAC
Organism: Notolepis coatsorum; assembly: GCF_963971535.1. NCBI lineage: Eukaryota > Metazoa > Chordata > Actinopteri > Aulopiformes > Paralepididae > Notolepis > Notolepis coatsorum. The sequence goes on along the minus strand of NC_140182.1, from coordinate 89,230,844 downwards.
CGAGAGGAACTATCCAAAACTAATGGAATCATTTTCAAAGGGGAGAAAATAGTCATCCCTACCAGCCTCAGAGGAGAGATGCTGATCAAGATCCATGCAGGCCACATGGGCATGGAAAAATGCAAACTGAGAGCACGAGACATCATGTTCTGGCCTGGAATGGGTAAACATATAGAGCAAGTCGTGGAAAAGTGCTCAATATGCCAAGAGCGCCACCCATCAAACACCAAGGAGCCCATGATGCCTCATCGTATCCCAGACCGTCCCTGGCAGGTGGTAGGAACAGATCTCTTCAACTGGAACAACCAGGACTACGTCGTGACCGTCGACTATTACAGCAGGTTCTTCGAACTAGACAGACTTCACAGCACCACATCGGCAGCAGTCCACAAGCTAAAGGCAGCCTGTGCCAGGCATGGCGTCTCAGAGACTATTGTCTCAGACAATGGACCACAATACAAGTCTAAAGAGTTCGAGGCATTCGCCAAGTCGTGGGAGTTTACACACATCACGTCAAGCCCACATTATCCGCAGAGCAACGGACTAGCGGAGAGAACTGTGAAGACGGCAAAATCACTCATGGACAAGGCTAAGGCAGACGGAAGAGACCCGTACCTAAGCCTCCTGGAGTATTGTAACACCCCAGTCGACAACTTCAAATCGCCGGCACAGCTGTTGATGAGCCGCAGGCTACGCTCAACTCTCCCGAGCACCAACCAACAGCTGCGGCCAGGGGTAGTAAGCCCCAAAGATGGACATGACAAGCGAGTGCAGAGACAACAGCACCAGAAGAAATACTATGACAGGTCAGCTAGACCACTGCCCCCACTACATTGTGGTGAATCTGTCAGGTTCCAAGAGTATGGACGCTGGAGGCCAGCAGTAGTCATACAACCAGCCGACACTGCGCGGTCATACCACGTTCGCACCCAAGATGGACGCGAATACCGCCGCAACCGCAGGCACCTGAGGGACACAAAAGAGGAACATTTCCAGGACAGCGACGGTATGCCAAGTCCAGAGAGTGTCGATCAACCGCCGGAGACCAACGACCCTGAACTGTCAGGGGACTCAGAAGCGAACTCAGCTTCATACTACACCAGATCCGGCCGAGCAGTGAAGCCTCGGGACGTCTTAGACCTATGAATGTACAGGGTGTAGGCGGATCGCTGCCCTATTATAACACCGCTATACCCCATTGAAAAAAAAGGGGGGTGGTGAAATGTAACAGAATATTAATGTATACTGAATCTATGACTTACTTACCTTGCTTACTTGTCAATATGCTCCCATTTTGTTAGCAAGTTAATTCTACGAATAAGAGCTGCATATGGTAAGAGTGGTGAGACACACGATCATATAAGCTTTGAATAAATACCTTATTCACAGCTGAAGTACTCAAATATTCAAGCAGACTTTCCAGAATAAGAGTGCACACAATACGAACTGTAATACCTTTGATACAAGAATCAATTTTTTTATGTTTAACATATTAATCTTACCTGTTTACATTGCCTGGTCCTGACACAGTGTAACGCACATGGTTATTGTTTACAAAGAAATTCTTACAGAGTATTGCACAACTTTTCTTTATTTCAATTTTGTTCATAGCTTATAAAGCTTTCTTTAAAAGAAAGAGGATGTAATATTCATGCCTTGAATATATCATTTTACGACAGGCGCGCCAGGCGCACCTCCCTGTTATGTATACCTGCACAAGGGGTCCTGACAGTCAGTTGGCTGCCAGCCGTGGATGGAGTTACACTCATGCTTACCTTTGCAATAAACCTCTTAATGTAATCTCCTGTCCTGAATGATTATTCTCTTTAAATCGAATACGACACCCCCCACCCCACCTACCCAACCTCCTCCAATGTACAGTTTCTTCCCCCTCACATGTATATACTCTCTTTTTTAGACGCTTTTTGTATCATAAACAGTACTGTATTTGTAGATCTGGTATGTCATAAATGTCTAGATGTAGCAGTACTGTCTATCTGTATGTCATGTATGTCATATATGTTATGATGAATTCAAAATGGGGGACCCTGATGTAAACAAGACGAAAGTCTTTCTCTGGTCTGCATCCCCTTAACAATTGTGTGTATTGAGCTGTACTGTATTGTACCCATTCTGCAATCTGTTAATACAATTTTCAATCAATCAATGTCCAGGTGTGATGCTGCTGTGTGCAGCACATGGGCTATGGCGTCCTCCGTGGACCTGTTGGGGCGATATGCAAATTGCAGGGGGTCCAGGTTGATGGGGAGGGAGGAACAGATGTAGCCCTTCACAAGCTTCTCAAAGCACTTCATTGCTATGGAGGTGAGAGCTAAAGGGCGGTAGTCATTGAGGCAAGCGGACGTAGATTTTTTGGGTACAGGGATAATGGTGGACTTCTTCAGACAGGTGGGGATGACAGGTTAGGACAGGTCTAAGGACAGGTTAAATATGTCAGTGAATACCGGGGCCAATTGGTCGGCACAGACTTTTAGGACGCGGCCTGGGATACCGTCCGGTCCTGCTGCCTTTCTTTTTTTTTTTTTTTTACTTTTATTTATAGCTTTTTCTGGCCACGCAGGACCGATAGAGGGAGAGAGGGAGAACGGGAGGAGAGGTAGGGAAGACATGTGGCAAATGGTCGCCGGGACTGGGAAACGAACCCAGGACGACCGCTTTGTGCTTCTGGAGCGCCCCTGATATTCACTTTATTTTATTTTTTTCTACTTTTTCTCCCATTTTCTATTTTTCTCCCATCCCAATTTCGTATTGTCCAATTCTACCCTCCCCTGTCTCGAACGCTGTTAGGCCGTCAGCCTGTGACTGCAACTTGTTCCTGTTTGCGGACGACTCAGCCCTGCTGGTCTCTGACAAGAACAAATTGCAGGTTGAAAAAACCCTCAGCACGGAACTAGGCAAAATCTGCATATGGCTCGCTGATAACAAACTATCATTACACATGGGCAAAACAGAGTCCATTCTCTTCGGTTCAAATAACAAACTCAGCAAGACCGACGGATTCTCAGTTACAGTGGGTGACAATATTGTCACAAGGAAAGACGAAATTACCTACCTGGGTTCCATCCTAGAGACAAATCTTTCCTGTGACAAAATGGCATCCAATGTAATAAAAAAAGTCAACCAACGAACTAGATTCTTGTACCGGATCTCCTCTCTGGTAAACAAGAATACCCTGAAGACTCTGGCAGGAGCACTCATTCAAGGGTACTATGACTATGCGTGCACCTCATGGTACCAAAGCACCTCAAAGGCGCTTAAAGGGGCTATGTACTGCTATTCCTAGAACTATTTGGGCAACTTTACACAATTCCTGTTAGTCTATTGAAGACATTTGTAAGGTTTTAAAAAAAAATGCATTGTTTTATATTTCTAATCAAGTACTCAAAACCATAATTTTTCAGCCTCAAGATTTCAGGCTGTTATGGCCTGGCTCCGCCCATAAGCACTTTGAGTGACAGTCAGTCCACACAGTCTGCACTGGTAGACAGAGAGAGATAGAGAGAGAGAGAGAGAGAGAGAGAGAGAGAGAGAGAGAGAGAGAGCGGGAGGGGGTGGGGGTGGGAGAGAGAGAGAAAAAAAGACAGGCCGTTATTGACAAGGCCCCCTCTCTCCCTCCCTCCCTCTCTCTTCCTTTCTCTCCCTCTCGTGATGAGAGTCCGCGCGGCAGCTTGTGGTTTTTTTTTTTCTTTCTTTCAATCTCCCGTTTGCGGGTGTGTGGGCGCGCGACAGGTCCCCCCCCCCCCCCCAAGTGCTCTCTATCTCTCTCTCTCTCTCTCCCCATGCAGAGTATGAGGAAATGGTTTCCACTCGCTGTGTACAGTCAGTCTAGGTAGAATGTGGGCGGGCATTAGCTACAACCACAGAGCCAATCACATCACTGTCTGCTACCCAGCGGCCGAATGACGTCACTCAGCCGTTCAAATCAAAATGGCCTGATTTACTGGAGGAGGAAAGGGGCTGAGCTGAATCAGAGCAATCCGCCAATATGGTATTTAGACACTAAAACACATTGATACGAACTCCTATTACTATAATACAATGCTAGAGACTGAAAAATGACATTTATAGTACATGTCACCTTTAAAACAAAATTACAAACATCACAAAACAAACTGGTCAGACTACTACTTGACCTGAACCCCAGAACCCACCTCACCCCTGCCCACTTTGCCAACCTAGGATGGCTTAGAGTAGACGACAGAGTACAGCAACTTGCAATGGGCCTGGTCTACAAGATACACTATACGACCGGGGTGCCCATGTACATGTCAAAATACTTCCCAAAGGTCAGTGAATACCACAACCACTACACCAGAGGAAGCTCAACAAATCATGTTAAACCCAGATTCGGCTCAAACAAGGGACTAAACACGTTTCGCAATTATGCCACAACAATGTGGAACGCCCTACCCAAAGCTGTAAAGGAATGTGAATCCCTGCCCACATTCAAAACCGCTCTTAAAGAGCACCTACGGGAGGCTGCAATTCGAAACTGGCCACCGTAAATGCCCAAAACCCCCACCACCTCCTAATAGACAGTCTCCTCACCACCGCATGTATATATTCCCTCCCCGCCGTATGTATATTTCCCTCCCACCCACCCACCCCCTCCTAATGTACAGTCCCCTCCCCATCATATGTATATACTCTGTCAGGATCTAGGGGTAACAGTACTGTATATTTGAATACCGTTATGTCACAAATGTATCAGTACTAAATACCTATATGTCCCTATGCCATAAATGTCATGTATGTTGTGTATGTCATAAATGTCTATATGAATTGAAAATGGGGGACCCTGATGGAAACAAGACAAACGTCTTTCTCAGGTCTGCATCCCCTTAACAATTGTATGTATTGAGCCGTACTGTATTGTACCCATTCTGCAATCTGTTAAATAAAGTTTTCATTCATTCATTCATTCATTCATTCATTCATTCATTCATTAATTCATTCATTCATTCATTCATTCATTCATTCATTCATGCCTCCCACAGGCCGGATGCAATGTGGACGAAGCCTTGCATCACGTGTCCCTTCTGGTACACGGGGAGGCAGCCGTTGCATCTTTTCACCTGCACAGTGCGATCTCTCAGCGGCGAGGGTCTGCGTGGGAGGGACACGCCGCCCTCGTTGCTTCCTGATTCTGCTGCCCAGGCACACCAACCGACCTGTAGGAGTCGCTGTCCACAACGTCCGATCCCCACCCACCAGCTTCCCACCCCTAACACTGCCAATTGTGTTAGTATGAACGACCAGCCAAGCTGGTAGCAATGCCGAGAGCTGGGCTCGAACCCAGCATCTCCTGCATTAGTGGCGAGCGCCTTGCCCACTGCGCCACTTAGCCGCCTGATATTCACTTTCTTAAAGGTCCTCCTCACCTCATGTTCTGTTATCCTGAACACTGAGAGTCTCCATCAGCAGTGCCCCCCTCCCCTCAATTGCAGTGGTTTGTAGGCTGGTGTTGTTATTCACAGCCTCAAACCTCGCATAGAAGGTATTGAGATAATTTGCCAAGGAGATGTCACTGTTCAGCTTGAGGGAGGTGCCTTTGTAATCTGTCATCGTTCTGAGGCCCTGCCACATACCTTTGGAAGAAGCCTGTTCAAACTGAAGTTCAACCTTATCCCTGTAGCGCCGTTTTGCCTCTATTACTGTCCTCCTTACGTTGTATCTTCTTGCCGCCTTGTGTTCATTCATGTTGCCTGTCACAAGCCCGGCATTATAGGCTGAGGTGCGTGCTTTCAGAGCCTCACGGACAGATTTGTCTACCAGGCTTTTGATTTGGGTAAACTCTAATTGTGGTAGAGGGGATTGTTTCTTCTACCAGAGTACAAAGTCCAGCACTGTTTCAGTGTAGTGCCAGGGGTCAGCAACCTTTTTGACATGGAGTGCCTGTTTGAAATATAGTTGTAACTAGTGTGCCTCAACAATAGTCCATGCATCGTACATTTTTTTTTCTCATAATCAGGTCTTTTTAATGATAATTTTTACATTAGTACATCATTATTGTTATTGTTATTATTAACAATATTATTATGATGGTTGTATCAACCCTAAATCTGAGTGGGGGGGGGAATGCAATGCAGACAAACAGCTGCATACAGTGCAACCATTTCACTCACATTTGCCCATTCATTTTTGGACACATCACACACCATCGGTGTGTGTACTGTATGTGTGCTGTCATAGCTCCACCTACAGGCCTAATGGAGAACACCAGGAGAACACCCGGATGTGAATGGAGGGTGAATGTGAGGTCTATCGTGTAAATAAGTTTTGATTGATCGCAAGACTACACTGTAAAAAAATAAAAATAATAAGTTACCAGAACTTAAAAACATTGAGTTCAGTTACTGTGCATTAAGGTCTTCAGTTTTCAATCCATAATAAGTTAACAGAAAAATAAGTACACAACCACATTATTTCAACCTAATAAAACTATGTTTATTGTCATTGTTTTAAGAACACAAGTTGACTTGGTAATACTCACATTTTGAGTAAAGAAAATGGCTTTTAACATGTGCAATGTTCAATGAAATAGAAAAATAAATAATAAAATGTGTTGCCTACCCTAATATTGTCTGTGTTATCGCAGAATGCGTCCCAGTCTGTGCATTCAAGTGCAGCTTGGAGCGTGTCCTCTGATTCCACAGACCAACGCTTAACCTCTCGTGTTACTACAGGAATGCGATTGATACTTTGTTTATACTCCGGTAAAAGAAAGATGGCGTCATGATCTGATTTGCCGAATGCGCTAATAGCCTGAGACTTGTACCTGTTCTTAAATTGCGAGTAGCAATGGTCTAATAGATTCTCGCCTCTGGTGGGACAAGTCACATGCTGATAGAAATTCTGCAAAACCTTTTTAAGATTAGCGCTGTTGAAATCACCTGCAACCACAATAGCAGCGTCAACATTAGCTGTTTGGAGTATGTTTACCTCGTCGTGAAGCTTGGAAAGCGATTCACCTGTGTTTGCGTGTGGTGGAATATACACTCCGATCAGAATGGCCGACGTTAATTCTCTCGGGAGAAAGAATGGTCGACACTTGATGGCTATATATTCCTGGTTTGGGGAGCAGTGGTTTGAAAGCTCCTTCACGTTGCCTGGATCACACCAATTGTCATTCATCATGAAGGCTATTCCACCTCCCCTCTTTTTGCTGGAATCTTCCTCCATATGGTCTTTGTGGTGAATGAAAAAGTGATTGGCCGGTTGAATGGCGTGGTTTGGAACGTCCGGCATCAACCACGTCTCGGTGAAGCAGAGAACATTGCAGTCCCTAATGTCTCTTTGGAATTGAATCCGTGCTCTGATGTCGTCCAGTTTGTTCTCGATTAATTGCAGATTGGCCAGGCAACAATATGCTGTGCAATGGCGTTTTGTGTCTCCTGGATCGCAGCCTATCTCAGACGCCGGCTCTCCTTCCTCGCCGTCTGCCCCCTTTCTTGTGTGGGCCGCAACCCAGGATATCGGCAGGCCATTGTTGTTCTTCGGCGAGCCGATCCAGAGAGCAATCCAGTTGGTGAGTGTAACTTAATCCAATGTCTATGAGTGACTGACGGTCATATATATTAAATGCACCAACAGTTGGTACATTAAAAACTCTTAAAACTATAAAGATGAACAAAATTAAATACAGTCTCGACGGAGCACACAGAGAGGCTGCCGGACAGTGCGGCGTCATTTTGCGTAAGCTATGGCTATGAGTGCATTCTTCTAGTTACAATATTGTTCACATCTGTACAATGTATCAAACCTCAGATTTTCTTTGAAGTTCACGTTTTTATCATGTGATAGCCTCCACTCTCCCAGATGATCTGACTGTGGGGGGTAAGTGCGCAGCGACCAGGAAGGGGATTGGGAATTGGCATACGACTAACATTGGGATGGGAGAAAATCTGAGGAAAATGGAGGGGGAAAAAGATAATAAAAAAAAAAAAATCAAATGATCGTATCTCCTGACGTGTCTGTCTTACAGTCACAATAATGCCACTCTGGTTTGCCTTAGTGGAGGTAATACTGGATGTAACTGAGGGGTACAATTCCCTGACTGTATTGATAAGTATGGTATTATTAAACCACTACTGTCTATGTACTTTGAATACTGGCCACACAGTACATGATATAGATATGATGAACACTTTCCCACCTGATGAAACAAAGTCCACACAAATGTATAAATCGAATATTTTATATAGCAAAGGGTATATACAACGTTCACTTAATGACATTTATGATTTGAAATGCACTTGTAAGGCAAATGAGTATTCGTAGGTAAATCAACATTGAATGTCCAATCTCTGGTTACGCAGGGAGCAAGTATACAACCTGGTTCTTTAGGGAACTATAGCGATGGTACTTAAATGATTATAGCTGGATACACTAAAGGGGGGGTCCCGCTGGTCGTAAGTCAGTAGGGGGGGGGGGGGTTAGGAGAGCCGCTGGCGGTATCCCATCTGGCCGACGATTTCTTGGGAGAATTCAGAGTGCTGAACACGGTGCCCACAGAACCTCGGTCCACAGATGAATACAGCTGGGCCCTCTGGTGGACGGTAGCTGCCGGTCCACAACGAAGAGACGTGAGGCGACCTCACTCGGGGTAGAGCGCCGTCTCACCTGGACTCCTCTCGGGGGGGTAGTTCCAACACTCAGCAGTGTTGGCCGTTATCCATGGAATAATCAAAGCACCCAAAGCATGTAGATAATCCAAGCCGTGTAGGGCTCGACGTCGTCCGGGTGAAGTAATCCAATGTACAGGTCCACTCGTCCTGGCCCGGAGCTCCTCGGATGCAAGCACCACACGTGGTCTGCCCAGCCTGGTTAAGACTCCAGATAACGTCAGGAACGATGGGGGTACTGCTCACTTTATAACTCTAACCGAACGATGCACCATACATAATAGACTATTATTAACTTAATAGAAATACGTCCCACTCGACGGTATAGTGCCAAACTATGACAATTCAACTATTAATCCACACGATGTCTCAATGCCTATTCTGAGGCCAAGTAGGCCATACTGCACCACACGTGCGTCGTGGGTGAGGCTTCACGTCTGTTACTAGGTTGGAGGGTAAAGGACTAATGGACTAAAAGAAAGTTCTACTTTACTTGCGCCATATATATATGCGCTGTGAACAAATAGTACCATTCGTATTTCGCCAGACGTATTCCTACGCGGAACCGGGCTTGTAACGACATGTTCGTCGGCACGATTGAACTTGAACCAAGGGGCTTGGCTGCTGGCGCCAGGTTCTCGTCCAATGGTAGAATGAAACTATTATGGGCTGTTAGTAGACTAAAGGGATATTCAGTGTATATTGTACAAGGAATATACAGGGGATATCAAACGATATACAAATACTATTAAACATATATCCATAAATAAATATATATATTCGGTTTAATCTGATCCTTCACAACAGCCGCCCCCTAATTAGTCCCACCTAATTAGCTAAGCAGAGACAGATTAACCGCACTGTCTACCACTCAAGGTCCGCTGTAAGGGTCAGTCAACTCACAAAGTCATGGGGTCATGGTCGTCATCGATAGTGTCTGGGAGTCTGGGCAGTTCTATTAGCCTCGCCACGGGTCGTGTGTAAGTTCGCCCTTGGACGAGTACTTCACCAGCCGGCCACATAGCTCTGGGTAGTGACTGGTCGATAATCATGACGACTGTTCCTTCTGTCAAATTGTCTCTCTCTTTTACCCACTTCTGGCGGGTCTGTAGAGACGGTAGGTAGTGGAGTAGAAAGCTGTTCCAAAACTTGTCAGCTAGTACTTGACTGTACCTCCACATTCTTCGGCCGTTCGCTTCTTCAGGCCTGTACATTGTCTGGGGTAGCGCGGGGTCTAGCCGCCCCATCAAGAGTGTGTTGGGGGGTGACTGGGTCGACATCTGCTACATCACTTGAGACGTAACCGAGGGGCTTGGAGTTCAATACTCCCTCGATCTCCGTGAGGACTGTCATTAGGACTTCTTCCGCCACAGTCTGGGCCCCAAGCACGGCGTACAGGGCTGTCTTTATAGAACGTACTTCTCGTTCCCAGGTTCCACCGAAGTGGGGTGCGTTCGGGGGATTAAACTGGAAGTCAATCTGGGATGGAGCGAGGTGGGTCTTAAGTTCTGGGCCCATAGCTTGGAAGCTCTCTCTCAGCTCTCTTTCTCCGCCTTTGAAGTTTGTCCCGTGATCAGACAACAATGTAGACGGTTTTCCTTTCCGTGATGTGAATCTTCGGAAGGCCATAAGGAATGAGTCTGTGCTCATGGTTGAAAGGAGTTCGATATGTAGCGCTCTGGTGGTCATGCATTTGAATACAATACCCCACCGCTTCTCGGTTCCTCTTCCTTTCTTTATATATAACGGGCCAAAACAGTCCATGCCTGTGGAGTGGAATGGCTTGTCGCCGAGTCGGAGGCGACAGGGAGGTAGGTCAGCCATCCGGGGTATGCTGGGCTGCGCGCGCCACTTTCGGCAGTCTAGACAGGTTCGCTGGAAGCGTCGCACCGCTTCTCTTCCTTGAAGTATCCAATAGCGACGTCTGATCTCCGCGAAGACTCTCTCTGCTCCTGCGTGGTGTACATCCTCGTCGTATTTCTTTATGATCAGCTCTGTGACCTTGTGTCGGCTGTTCAAGACTATCGGGTACTTAACGTCATCCGGTAGATCGGGGGCTCTCCGCAGACGACCACCCACTCTGATGAGATTATGGGCGTCGCTCTCGGGTGCCAGGTGGAGCAGTCTGCTGTCTGATGGGACGGGCTTTCCTCCCTGTAGATAGTCTAGCTCATCGGGGAACGAGTCTCTCTGGGCTCGTTGTAGTAGAAGAAGTTCGGCTTCTTCGTAGTCAGCTGCTGAAATGTCAGTGGTGGACTGAATCTCTGGGTGGTGCCACAGGAATGTCTTTAGCTGCGCACTCTGTAGGGTAATGCAATCATCTATGTTGGGGTCTGTGGAGGCGACTGTGCTCAGTCCACAGAACATAGGTTTCTTGTTCTCAGCCTCCTCTTTACTTGCTTCCCGTGGGGTGGGCGTAGGCCACTCTTCTTCCGGGAGCTTGAGGAATTCTGGTCCGTCACTGTAGATGTTGCGATGGGTGAGGTCATCCAGGGACATTCCCCGGGTGATGACGTCAGCTGGGTTGTGTTTGGTGTCCACATACCGCCAGCTCGCTGCTTCTGTTAACTCTTGAATCTCGGTGACTCTGACTCCCACGAAGACCTTGTATCTGCATGAATCAGACTTGATCCATGTGAGTACTGTCGTGGAATCTGACCACAAGATTGTTCTGTGCACCGGAATGGTGAGTTCACGTTGGATTAACGTGGCTAGATGCGCTCCTGCTAGGGCTGCGCAGAGCTCTAGACGCGGGATAGATTGTTGCTTTCGTGGGGCTATTCTTGAGCGAGCCAGGATGAAAGCAGTGTGTATCTCTCCTCCCTTCTCTTGGGCACGCAAGTAGGCCACCGATCCATAGGCTACTTCGGAGGCGTCGCTGAAGACGTGTAGATCCATCTTGCATGTCTCTGGCCTCACTGTGGGTGGGAAGTAGCTGCGGCGTATATTGACGCCTGGGAGTGAGCGGAGTTCCGTCTCCCACTCTCTCCATGTGGAGGCAAGGTGTGCGGGTATTGGGTCGTCCCAGCCCTGGTCCTTGTCCCATAGTGCTCGTACAATCATCTTTGCCCTGGTGGTGTAAGGTAGAATACATCCCAACGGGTCATATTGTCTGGCGAGTGTTCTGTACACACTCCGTCTGGTGGTCGGTATCGCCGTCGACCTTCCCTGCTCCGTGGTCAGGGGTTTGTGTCTATAGTGGAGCGAGTCTGTTTTGAAGCGCCAGACTAGTCCTAGTGTCATTTCTTGGGCTTCTCCTGGGATGGTCGCCATCCAGGTCTCGCTGCTGGCAGCCTTGTCCGCGGGGGAGAGGCTGCGCAATACGTGCGGGTCACTGCTGGCCCACTGCCTGAGATCAAAGCCGCCTTTGATCAGGGAGGCGCGTAGCTTGATTAGGAGAGCCTCGGCTTCTTCTTGAGTCGAAACGCTTTGTAAACAGTTGTCCACGTAGAAACTGTTCTTCACACTGTGTCGGACCTCTTCATCTGCTGCTGGGTCCTCTGCGACGTGTTTCTGTAGTGCAAATGTAGCACAGCACGGGCTGCATGTGGTTCCGAAGGGGAGGACTTCCCACTGGTAGATGGCTGGGTTCTCATCTCCGATCCTCTCTCTCCATAGGAACCGCAGCAGGGGCTTGTCCTCCTCCACTAGTCTCACCTGCAGGAACATCCCTTTGATATCCCCGCTGATAGCCACCTTGTCCTGGCGGAAGCATAGTAGCACGCCTAGTAGAGAGGGGCCGAGTGTGGGGCCGGGCAAGAGCTCTTTATTCAGATTTTGGGATCCGATCTGGTAGCTGCAGTTAAACACAATGCGATCCTTGCCGTTGTGGTGGACCTTGTGGTGCGGCACGTACCATGATTCGGTCGTCTGATCGGCCTCTTTAATGTCAATCTTTGTCACGTGTCCCGCTGTGATTAGCTTCTCAATCTCAGCGCGGTACACACTCTCTTGAGCGGGGTCTTTGGCTAGGCGCCGCTCTGTGTTCAATAGATACCGCTCCGTGGCGTCTTTCTTTGCGTGAAAGGTGGGCATTCCCTCTCGCCTCAGGAGTGGAGTTGCGTATCTCATCACTCCGCCGACTGTGACTCTCTTTGTCCCTTGCTCGAGTAGGTTGATGGCGTAAATGTCTTCTTTAGAACGAATGTCTTTCTTTTCGTTCTTAAAGGGCATTGTCTCTAGTGTCCATAGCCTCTCGACATGCTGCAGGAGAGTGGTGTCTTCTTCTGTCGCTCTGGAGTGGAGGCAGCTAGTGGCTGCTGTTCGGTTGAGAGATTTAGCGAGGGGGCCTTGTAGTGTCCACCCTAGGCGGGTCTCGACTGCTGCAGGACAGCCTCGGGGTCCTGTATGGACCCGGTCTATCGGGACGATGAGGTCTGCATGGTCGGAGCCTATCAGCAGGGTCGGGGTGGCGCCGTCTATGAGCGGGATAGGTAGTTGACGCAGGTGCACATATTTATCCATCAGCTTGGCGATGGGGTAGGTGTACTGCGATAGTCCTATTTCTTGGCTGGTGAAAGCATTTGTAATCCTATACCGTCGCTCTGGCTGCCCGCTTGCTGCGATAGTGAAGGAGACATTCTCGCCCTTTATCGTCTTTAAATCTCTTCTTATTGTCAGAATCGTCATTTGGTTCTCGCTCCCCCGCAGTCCCAGCTGGGCCGCAGCGGACGCGAGCAGAAGGGTCTTCTCTGACCCGTCATCAAGGACGGCGTAAGTGTCCATGACTTTATCTTGGTAGCTCAATGTCACACGGACTACCTTTAAGAGCACTTGGGCGCCACTGCTGCTGGCGGGGTCAATGTACATGACACTTGCCTTGGTGCTGCTCGATGGTGCAGGTGCAGGCCTTCTTCTGTTACTGTCGTGTAGTACATCTAGATGGGCTCCGTCACACCGACTGCACCTTTTCTTTAGGCGGCATTCGGCTGCCATGTGACTGCGCGCACATCGGTAACAGCGCCTGTTGGACTTTATCCATTGACTCACTTCTTCTGCATTCATCTTTGTGAACAGGTCACATTGTGACAGCCAGTGTTCCTTCTCGCAGTAGGGGCACACCATCTTCCACTTCTCTTTTCTCGAGGGGGTACTGTGGCTCTTACTGCTCGGTACTGACTCTGATTGGTGCATGACCGTCACCGATCTTCTTCCATCGTTTATTCTCCTGGGTCCCTCTCTGGAGCTTGGCGTGCTCCGCACGAACGTATCCAGTCGTAAGCTGCTGACTTCTCTCGCCAGGAAGTCGGCTAGATCGAGGAGGGATGGTTCGGGACCGTTAGGATCACGGTGGTCTCTCTGCCGCCTAAAACGCTCTTGTCTTGCGGGTGGCAGCTTCTCTAAAATCCTCTCGACGTTAGAGTTGGCGTATAGCTCGTGCATACCCTTTTCTCGTTGCGCTCCCAGCATCCCTACCAGGGACTGCACTTTTATCGACAGGTCGTCTAATGAGCGATTGTCTGTTGCTGGGGGTAGGCGATCAATATGCCTTATCTCTTGGATTACGTAATCCCATATACGTCCATATCTCTGGTCCAGCGCTGCTAGAGCCGCGGTGTATGGGGTCGTAGAGGTGGCATAGGCTAGCGCTATATTGTGCGCTCGCGGTACTTTCAGGTGCTTCAGTAATATTGCATACTTGTGGCGTTCATCAGCGACATCCACCATCATTGTCTCTAAGCACATCCGGAGCTCCGTGTACTGTGCTCGATTCTCATAGGTGAAGTCTGGAAACGTCGGCGTGGCAATGTATGACGCCGTGGATGGCTGATACATCGGCGAGCGTTGGGGGAGAGACCTCCTAGGCGAGTCTCCTCTTGCGCCTCTCTGTGGGCTGGTACCGGCAGGGTACCATGGCCCGCTGGTCCAGGTGCTATTCCTCGGGGCTGGTCGTGCGTCGTGCTCACCCGTGAATAGAGTCGGGGGTCTGTAGCGCAGCGCCGCGGGGGTATAGCCTGGGCTGTACTGGACCTCCTGGTCCGGTGGAGTACTGTGCTGTCGTCGGGCTTGGTTCTCCTCCTCTCCCTCTTCTTCTTCTATCAGGTCCTCTAGATCCTGTAGTCGTTTATTTAGCTTCTCCGCAGTGTATGCCGCTCCTTCCTTGTAGCTGGGTCTCGCTTGGACCGGTCTGGGAAGGGGGTCTGCGGGGGGTATAGGCTTGGTCTGTTGGTCAAGTTCAGGGTCGCTTGCTCGGTTAGGAGACGCTGCCCTTGACTGTTGTCTCGACGAGTTCCTTGAACCCCTGGCGGAGGGAGAGGGTGTTGCCTTGAGGATCAGCTGCTCCATTAGCTGCGCTTGTAACTTGTCGCGCTCGGCTTCGCGCTTGGTGAGATCTGCTTCTCTTTGGGCACCGGCAGCGGCGCGCTGTGCGGCGGCCCGGTCTCTTGCCATATTCTCTTCCGTCTCAAGGCGTCTCATCTCCAGGCGTATGCGCTCTTCTTCGCTCCGTTGCTGCGCTTGGAGTTGTTCGCGCTCGATAAGCATCTGTGCTTGGAGTCGATCGCGTTCACCCTGAAGTCGATCGCGTTCAGTAGCGGCTGTCAGGCTGACGAGGAACGCCTGTGATAGCATCCTCTCCGCTTCGCTGGGGGAAGACGGTTGTAGAGGTGAGCCGCTCCTGGGTGAGCCGCTCCTGGCTGTACTCGTTGGGGAGTCCTGGAGCTCTATTTCCTCGGCGCTCTCCTCCTCTTCTTCCGTGCAGAGTTCTCTCTCTGTAGGGTTGTCTTCCTCCCGGGGCTGGTCGGGGACTACTTCTTCGGTATTGGCGGGGGGTAAAGGCATGTCAGCTCCCTCCTGGTCCCCACCGTGAGCTTGGTCAGTTACATTAGAACCCACTAGGGCCTCTGTGGTCGGGGCAACCTGGTCGTTAAGGTCAGACATAATTTTACTTTCTACTTTTACCGCGTTTACCGTTTGTCGAAGGCTAGGTAGTTGACTGACAGCGTAATCCTCTAAGTACTGAGGTGGCTGTCGTCTGCGCTGCGGGAGTTCTACGTTAGGAGGACCGTTTCGTGGAGTGTTCATCATAGGCCATTTCAATATTAATAACACTATATTAATATTACACTAGTTACCCTCCGGCTCGAAGGACCAATTGTAACTGAGGGGTACAATTCCCTGACTGTATTGATAAGTATGGTATTATTAAACCACTACTGTCTATGTACTTTGAATACTGGCCACACAGTACATGATATAGATATGATGAACACTTTCCCACCTGATGAAACGAAGTCCACACAAATGTATAAATCGAATATTTTATATAGCAAAGGGTATATACAACGTTCACTTAATGACATTTATGATTTGAAATGCACTTGTAAGGCAAATGAGTATTCGTAGGTAAATCAACATTGAATGTCCAATCTCTGGTTACGCAGGGAGCAAGTATACAACCTGGTTCTTTAGGGAACTATAGCGATGGTACTTAAATGATTATAGCTGGATACACTAAAGGGGGGGTCCCGCTGGTCGTAAGTCAGTAGGGGGGGGGGGTTAGGAGAGCCGCTGGCGGTATCCCATCTGGCCGACGATTTCTTGGGAGAATTCAGAGTGCTGAACACGGTGCCCACAGAACCTCGGTCCACAGATGAATACAGCTGGGCCCTCTGGTGGACGGTAGCTGCCGGTCCACAACGAAGAGACGTGAGGCGACCTCACTCGGGGTAGAGCGCCGTCTCACCTGGACTCCTCTCGGGGGGGTAGTTCCAACACTCAGCAGTGTTGGCCGTTATCCATGGAATAATCAAAGCACCCAAAGCATGTAGATAATCCAAGCCGTGTAGGGCTCGACGTCGTCCGGGTGAAGTAATCCAATGTACAGGTCCACTCGTCCTGGCCCGGAGCTCCTCGGATGCAAGCACCACACGTGGTCTGCCCAGCCTGGTTAAGACTCCAGATAACGTCAGGAACGATGGGGGTACTGCTCACTTTATAACTCTAACCGAACGATGCACCATACATAATAGACTATTATTAACTTAATAGAAATACGTCCCACTCGACGGTATAGTGCCAAACTATGACAATTCAACTATTAATCCACACGATGTCTCAATGCCTATTCTGAGGCCAAGTAGGCCATACTGCACCACACGTGCGTCGTGGGTGAGGCTTCACGTCTGTTACTAGGTTGGAGGGTAAAGGACTAATGGACTAAAAGAAAGTTCTACTTTACTTGCGCCATATATATATGCGCTGTGAACAAATAGTACCATTCGTATTTCGCCAGACGTATTCCTACGCGGAACCGGGCTTGTAACGACATGTTCGTCGGCACGATTGAACTTGAACCAAGGGGCTTGGCTGCTGGCGCCAGGTTCTCGTCCAATGGTAGAATGAAACTATTATGGGCTGTTAGTAGACTAAAGGGATATTCAGTGTATATTGTACAAGGAATATACAGGGGATATCAAACGATATACAAATACTATTAAACATATATCCATAAATAAATATATATATTCGGTTTAATCTGATCCTTCACAACACTGGATATTATTGATACGTCCAATTAAAAAATGTATTCTGCAGATGTTTAATTTTCTTCTACTTTAAACTATTGATGTATATGGGTAGACATGATAACAAACTCTCAGCATTGCAGTGGGGGTATGTCAGGTGACATTATGTGGGTCTTTCATGTGAGAATGGGAGAGGAACTGTGAAATACACAAGAGTAACCTGTGTAACATTTGGACACCACAGCTCCTCTTCTGTCTGAAATTCTGCAATTATGACCGAGGCAAAACAAGATGAAAGGAGGTCAGATGATGGTATAATTGTCATAATTTCACAAACAAGTGGTTTCAAAGGCATATGGGGGGCTCTCATTTTTGTCATGTCTTTTTCAGCTCATGTAGGGGCCTAGATGTGGTCAAGGTAAAAAGAAAATAAAAAAAAACATTATATTTACCAGAAAAAAAAAATTTGTTAGCAGAATAGGTTTGTACAGCAGTTCTTGCATAAATACCCAGACCGTAAATATGACGGAGGTAATCAAGACACGATAAACGCCGGTGTAGAGAAAGTCAGTACAGTACACAAGTGTTCAGACAGGTGTTCACTCCGACACATCTCATTGGCCAAGTCCATCACGTATAATACATCAAGTATAATTGAGAACACGTGATGAATTGAAAATGGGGGACCCTGATGTAAACAAGACGAAAGTCTTTCTCTGGTCTGCATCCCCTTAACAATTGTGTGTATTGAGCTGTATAGGCCTACTGTATTGTACCCATCTGTTAACACTTTCACTGCCACTCACGAGATATCTCGGGTTTCCGATAGTTATGTTGAAAGCCACTCACGAGATTTCTCTGAATTTTTTTTATTTATTTTTTTAGCGATCTGAAATCATATTGCATCACGCGAGCCTACCCTAGTATACCCGAGCGCCGCCGGCGATCAGATGTGGAAAAAAGCGCCCCCTATCGTCTCCCAGATGACATAAGGGATTTTGGAATGGACTCAATGAAAATGGATGGGGAAAAAAATCCTGTACTCCACATTTTCCAGTCCACTGATGCAGCCGGGGTTATTAGAGTTCATTCTGGAGCCTCTCAGCCCCGCGGAATCATGTACTGTACTGTACACATGTTGGATCCATACACTTATCGATTTTTTCGAATGGTGATCAGGAATTGGAATATACCAGTTGGATACCATCTGATGTCAGGTAAGGAATCTATGTTATCAGTGTTAGGATAATCAGACTAATTTTGATGAAGATATAGGCTGTTTTGTGAAATGGGCTCTTTCGGTTTCACTGTAAAAGTACAAGAGGAAATGAACACGGCGATTATCCGTGCGCGGCTCGAATGTGCTTGCGTGCACGTATAATATTGATCATCTAGCGTTTATTTGAAAACGATTCATAAATAGGCCGACAAATATCAACGTTCTGGAGTATTCCAGTAAAAGACGATTATCATAGAATGGTCTAGATTAGAATGAACTGTTTTTTTACCTCAAAACGGGTGCTTTTCAAAATACTCTCAAACGGAAATGAAGCGATAAAAAACCAATCTGCCTTGACAGCACTGACTGGAAAAGGATTCTTTGATAAGCGACGGGCAGATTAGACAAATAGCCATAATTTAAAACATAGATTAGGCGATATTAAGCGTAACATTGGCGCCGATGGTGGCATTGAAGCGCTACCTCTGGCGCCACCTCGTGGCACTCAAAGTGTTAATAAAGTTATCAATCAATCATGTTATTTATGTAGGTCAACCGTTTGCATTGAACGTTAGTTTAGGTTCGTGTTAACGTTAGATAATGTACAAAATAAACGCTTTCCGCTGCTATAGACGTCGCTCTTTTATTTTGAAACCCCCCAGAAAGGAAGTCATTATATTTGCTTTACTGACCGTCCGGTTCTGTGTTAGCTCCGGTTAGCCACGTGCAGTAGTTAGTATTATCAATACCAGCCATTGGATTACTGTTTTCTAAATTGGGGAGGCTTTTAATCGTCAAGGTAAGAGGATTTTAAGTCATGGTATCCATAAACTTCAATCGGTTCGGATCCTTTGAATTAATGAGAATGTCCACAAACACGGCTTCACGTAGAAATCACTGGCTGCGCGCAGAGACGAGTGCTTAGGCAAAAAATAGTTCCGAGTATATTTGCTTAGAAAACGTAATTGTCTAATTCTATTTTCTTTTTTTATTTCTCCACGTGGTAAATACACAGGTCACAACATGTTTACATGAACGTTTTGGAGTTGTATTTGGAGTGTATTTGGTGACTGTATACACTGTAAGGGAACGTCAGGCTATTGTCCTCCCCCACTTCCAATGATGAAGATAAGCTACGCTAACGGAGCGACTGTTCCCAAAGCTAAATGCACGCACAGAGACAAAAAAGGTATGTATCTTCCTGTCTAACTCCAGGGAAGATGTTAAATTAGCTAATTTCCCAAAATGTTGGAGTTTTCCTTTAACATATATCTCACCACAGTGAAATTCATCCTTTATCCAGACGGGGACACTGTTGCAACTTGCTCCTGAAATAGCTGCTAGCCGTAGCTCACAGACAACATGTTTACTGATCATCAATAATCACATTGTTATATAACACATAGATGATCCACATCCTCAAATCGGAAAAAAAGAGAATATAATCAAAATGGTTCGGTAACGATCGATCGGAGATGCGTGCGTGGTCACGGCGGCTCATAGCATAGGGCCAGTGTGGATGGGGCGCCTGCAACATCGACGTGTCACCGCCACACGCACACAAAGACCTCTGGGAAAGAGAGTCCATGCTCTAAATAATTCAAGCTCCGTCCACTTCTCCGCTGATATAACAAGATGCCGGCCGTTCATCACAAATTGCTTTTAGAGGACGCTTTGCAGGACAGTCCTCAGGTAGGCAGCATGTATGATTTGATTTTCTAACGAATCGATAAAGACGCAGTTATTATGTGAACTTGGGTTGTTATCCTGCTCCGTTGCAGGCTGTTTCCACTGGTCGATGATGACAGCTCTCAGTTGCCTCATTGTTATGGATCGTGCTGTTTGCAGTCGCGCCCTGGCAGCGTGAACAATGTGCACTTCTTCTGACAATGTATCACACAAGTCGTTATTGTTGTCGCTTGCAGCAGTATCCCTATCGTTAGAGACGTATTTGCATGTTAGGGCTTTGAAGGCTTTCCCTCTCTCCGCCGAGTGACGCGATGTGGATCGCATTCGCTTCCCAGTTCCTCGGCTGTTCTTAAAGGTTAGAAGAACAGGACGCATTTGTCCCGATATCATGGAAGATGTCAATCTATGGACATTAAAACAGAATCAATTGTCAGCCCCATGTATTTGTCAGGGTGATTCTAAAGCTCAGATTTAGCCCAGACCTTCATCAGGACCCGAACTGGGCCTGTTTGTGGGCTGTGGGAGGGGTTTTAGACAGTCACTTACCGACTGGACTCCATTGGAATTAGAGCTGTCAGGGGTGGATAATATCGATAATGTTTATTGTAGCTATTTGTGGGTCAGTGTGTGGTCATTAGTCTGCCGAATATATTAGCCCCAATGTTTATAACAGTACCCGAGGTAGCCTACAAGTAGCATCTAAGCCCCAGTTAAATGCATCGGTGATATTAGCCCTTGATGAGGAGTGGATAAACTCAGCAGAAATCTATTATATTCGATTAAACTGTATACAGAGTACAACATAATGCAGTTTAGCATCTAGCGACAGTGCAAATAAGCAGTAAAGTGCAGTGTAATGTATATGTATAAAATATATATATAGATATATATAGAATATAGAAAAACGAAGGTATTAGCAGTAAAGGTGTACATAATGAGCTATAGACAGTAGTATAAATACAAGTATAACCAATAAATATAATAAAATAATAAACAATATGAGTAGATATGAAATAAATATGGTAGATGTGGAAAAAGCTATGGGTATATATATAAAATATTAACAGTATTGTACATTATGAACAGTGAGTATTACACTATAGACGGTGGTATTAATCTGAATACACTAAGCATGAGTATAATCATCCAATAAAAGTCCAGTTTCTGGAGTAAGTTGAGTGGTGGTGGCCAGGGAGGGGTGGGGGCTATCACCAAGGTGCAGGGTTCAGCAGGGTGAAGCTGAGGGGAAGACGTTGTTCCTGAACCTACTGGACAGCCTCAATGGTTGGGAATGGTGTACTGGTGATGGGTTGGGTGGTTTTTTCACCACCCTCCAGAGTGCTTTCCTGTCTAACAACAGTTGCCATACCAGACTGTGACATAGTTAGTGAGGATGCTTTCTATGGCACATCGGTAGAAGTTCACCAGAATCTGAGGAGACACTCCTCAATCAGGAAGAAGAGACAACCAGGGTCCAGGCGTTGAAGAAACTAGTAGGAACTTGAAGCTGGAGCTCATTCTCCGCCGAGGGCTCGTCGTTGTTTTGGATGAGACCCACCACCGTTGTGTCAACTGCAAAGAGAGGAGGAGGGACGTCGTTGTTCAGGGTGAGGGTTGAGGAGGTGAAGCTGTCTAACCTAACATGTCTGTTGGTTAGGAAGTCTAGTATCCAGTTGCAGAAGGATGCTGAGGCCACAGCATACACGTCGGTGGCAGGGTTTCAAATGTAAACCTTTACTCTAAATGCAATAGTTTGAACTGAAACATGTTGGCAGTCTTCTGCAATAACAGCAAGGCCAAATCTTTTATCGGCCTTGATGGCTGCCTCCTGGTTGTCCCTGTCAAAGCGGGTGTAAAGGTTATTTAGCTCATCAGGGAGGGAGGTGTCGCTGCTTGGGGGGGGGGGGGGGTCTACAAGTCATAAATGCCTTGCCACATGTTAAATCCACTGCCTCTAATTGGGGAATCCATTTTACACTGTCGATGTTAGTATTGATGTAGTCCAAA
The DNA here is from genome assembly GCF_963971535.1 of Notolepis coatsorum. Taxonomy (NCBI): domain Eukaryota; kingdom Metazoa; phylum Chordata; class Actinopteri; order Aulopiformes; family Paralepididae; genus Notolepis; species Notolepis coatsorum. The sequence goes on along the minus strand of NC_140182.1, from coordinate 89,208,819 downwards.
ACGGAGGATGTATAGGAATCAATGTCTGTGTGGGAGTCCAGGGTGGCCTGAGTGGCAAACAAACTCTAGTCCGTGTGTTGAACCTGTTGCTGCAGAGTCTGCCCCCTCAACCCACACTGTGACTGTCCAAACTGAGGGCTTCACACGTTTGATGAGTGGAGTGTACTTGAGTAGGAGTAGGAACAGAGAAAGGTGATCAGATTGTCCCAGGTGGCAGAGTGAAACGTGTTTGTATGCTTCGGTTAAATCAGACCTGGGCATTGTACGATTGTATGATTGTATGATTCTGACCGGCCCGCGAAAGATTACATGATATAAAAAAAAATAAAAAATAATTTTTTTTTAATATTTTTATTTTTATTTTTATTTTTTTCATGTCAACGTTCACACGCACAATATACGCTTACCTAGGATTTGACTTGATTCAACAACAAAGCAGTCGGGGCAAGCCGAAAACGGTCGAAAGTGTGGTTATTTGAAGTTTGGATTTCTTTTTTCACAACTGAGGTAGGTAGATAACATTTTTAGAGACTAAAGTACAGAAAAAAGGTACCGTTGGGTACCGGTATCGATTCACAGGTACCGGTACCGTATCGGTTCAAATGTGAACGGTACCCATCCCTACTGAACACACAACTGCAGGGCAAGGGCATTTTTGCTCATGAAATGCATAGCCATGTGAAAGCCTTAATGACAAAGTTGCAATTAATTTCAAGGCAACTAGGCAGCAACAATCTCAAACACATGAAAACCCTGAAAGAAGGCACAGGTACTCATCCATGTTGGGAGCACTGCATGATGCATTTTCAAGGTGTTTTCAAGATTTCAAAAAGGTTGAGGATGAAATGCAGCTGGTTTCCTCTCCCTTTACCTGCAGTGTTATGATTGATAGTGCACCCACTGATGTTCAGCTTGAACTCATTGACCTGCAGTCTGATTCACTACTGAAAGAGCACTTTAAGCCAGCATCACTGCTAGAGTTCTACTCTGCTCTCAAGGAGGATAACTTTCCAAACATGAGGAGACATGCTCAGAAGATGTTGGTTCTCTTTGGATCCACCTATATGTGAACAGACATTCTCAGTCATGACGTTTACCAAGTCCAGGTACAGATCCTCTCTCACTGATGAACATCTGGCAGCTGTGCTTCGCATCTCCACCTCAGACATGCAACTTGACTTTGATGGACTTGTTAAAGCTCAACAGAGACTGGATTTATCACACTGAATGAAAAAAAAGAGCTGAAGAACACTAAAATGTGGAAATATAACAAGTGAAATGGGACACTTGATATTTTTTTTTCCTTTTTTTTGCACAGTTCTGAAAACATTAAATGTTTAATATAGGCATGTAGAGTAAAAAAGGCTAGTGGGACACTTTTCTTTACACAGTTCAGTGACATGTCTTGTTTATTTTGGCTATAAGATGATGTGATGTCTTTAGAAAGCTAAGAAAATCCTTGTTTCAATAGTATATGAAACTCAAAATAATAACTTTATTTGTATAGCACTTTTTCATACATGCCCTTTGTTATTAATGTTTCACATTTTGTTTATCATTTTGGAAATAAATTCTATTTGAATAAATGATATTTTTGAAAGCTAACCTCACCTTTTAATTGCCAAATAATAACACATACACATAAATACACTCTTACCAGGGGTCAAAACAATGCCATTTACTGCTTTTTATATAGAAATTAAATGTATATTATGCATAATTGAGTTTGGAATTTTGGCCCGGCCCTCCAACATATTTTCAGTTGCTCATTCGGCCCCCCGGGAAAAATAATTGCCCACCCCTGGGTTAAATGCTGATGTAAACAAGGTCTAATGCCTTGTCTTCTCTTGTGGGGCAGGAGGGTTGGGTACCGAACTCAGTACTTTTTCTTTTTCTTTTTTTTGATCTTTTCCCCCCTCCTTTTCCCTCCGATTTTCTCCCATCCCAATGTTAGTCGTTATGCCAATTCCCAATCCCTTTCCTGGTCGCTGCGCACTTACCCCTCACAGTCGGTCTGGGAGAGTGGAGGCTATCACGTGCTTCCTCCGACACACGTCTAGCCAATCAACCGCTTCTTTTCACCTGGCAGCGCGGACTCTCACTGAGAGGGTGTAACGTGTGGAAGGATCACACTACCCCCCTTAGATCCTATCCGCGCTGAGCAGGCGCCCCGACCGAACTGTAGGAGTCGCTGTTTACAACGACCCGGACCCACCCCGCCAGCTTTCCCACCCTCTAATACAGCCAAGCTGGTGACAACGCCGGAGCTGTGAGCTGGATTCGAACAGGCGAATCCAGCGTCTCCGGTGTTGGTGGCGAACGCAATCTCCGCTACGCCACCTGACCGCCCTGTCCGACCTCATCTTAAATAACAAACAGCATTGATTGTTGTAATTAACAAAGAGAGGCAGAGTTGATTTTGCAAAAAAAATATATATATATTAATTTTTTCTTTTTTTTTACATAATCGGATTTTATGTTCATATTCGAATCCCATGCCCATCGAACGAAGCTTCGAAGCTTCGAAGTAGTTAAGACAGCCCTAGATGCGTTGCTCATGGGACGAGGTTGCAACCAAAGTTTTGTGAGCAGAAGCGCGTGCACACACGCACGGATGTGCACGCGCGTGCACACAGGAATGCGCTGCACTCGATTGATGTGCCAACTCGCAGTATACCACCTGGCTACTTTGCATATCAATAGCGCCGGTCGTCAGGTGTTACATTCCATTCGTAGAGGCAATTAGGCACCGTTTTTAGTCTGTCCTTATGCGAGGGAACATCAAGTCAAGAGTTTTATTTGTCACGGCATACGGATATACAATGAAATGCGGGTGTATATCCGTATGCCGTGACAAATAAAACTCTTGACTTTTTATGCGCATGCGCGGCCCGGGAGCGCGCGTGCACGTGGCATCATTAGCGTGCGTGCAACCAGTGTTGATATGAGCATCGCAACACTGCAGATGAGGTCAGAGGAGTTTGATAATATTTACTGAGGATGACCAGATAATGTTGATATTTAAACATTTAAAAACACAATACATGATCATGCGATTTAGTGTGGTGTGTTACAACAATAAATAACAAAATGTGAGTAGTTTGGACTTATTTTTTACAACTGAAATTAAAAAAAAATGTATTACAGAGAGAGTTAAAGTAAATACAGAAAAAAGGTACCGTTGGGTAAGAATTCCAGGAACTGGTACTGGTACCGGTATCGGTTCAAATGTGAACGGTACCCAATCCTAGTCAGGAGACATGCTGAGAATGAAATTCCTGAATACCATACAAGTTTTCAGTGTGTGTATAGTATACTCCCTCATACCGGTTTGCCACACCTTATAGAAAATAACAACACCCATACTGAATTTTCTCTGTTTACTGTAGCTTGGACTTATTCCAAAGGCGTCACGCCTTTGCTACACCAGATCTCAAAGCAGCACCTCCGTATGTCAAGGGATGTATAATTGGTATCATCACTGGCCTTCATTCTCAAGGTTTCTAGTGTATTCAGTAGTGTAGTGTATATTCTAGTGTATATTCAGATTAATACTACTATAGTGTTTAATTTATACTCAATGCTCATAATGTACAATACTGTTCATATTGTATATACCCCATAGCTTGTGAGTCGTCACTCCTTTCTTACACCCGATCTCAAAGCAGCACCCCCTTTTGTCTAGGGATGTGTAATTGGTATCATCATCACTGGCCTTCACTCTCACGGTCTCATGCCTTCCTCTTGTGCGTCCATTGTGTGGCGTTTGTTTTCATCTGTTAATCCCTGGTGTGTTTCTGATTTGTTCAGGTTTTATTTGTGATCAGAGGGCATGTTTTGTGTGTTGTTATTGCTCAAGAGTGTTGGTTGTATCCCGCAGACTCGCTCCCTGCTTAGCGTGTTTGAGGAGGATGCTGGGACGCTCACAGACTACACCAACCGGCTGCTACAGTCCATGCAGAGAGTGTTCGGAGCCCAGGTACTGTACTACACACACACACACACACACACACACACACACACACACACACACACACACACACACACACACACACACACACACACACACACACACACACACACACACACACACACACACACACACACACACACACACACACACACACACACACACACACGAACACGAACACACAAACATACACAGTGACATATGAAAAGGGCTTTCTCAGTGTTGTACTGTTTTTGGAAGTTGGGGAGCGCACCTACTGTCTGATTATGGCTACATTCGATTTATCGTTTGAGACGATACAATTTCCTTTCCACACCTGAATGGAAGTGATATAGTTGGATAATATTGGACATCATGGACTTTGTGTGTCAACAATTAGACCAGAGTAATGTCTCTTGAGTGACACCAACTAGTCTGCATCCTCACATACGGTGTGCACCCTCAGACTGTGGTATTGTGATTTATGATGCAACATGCCTCGATAACTCCAATAAAAAGCTAAGCTACGCTTCTAAACAGCTTTGAAGGTGTTGAACTGTGGTGTACATTGTGTTCAACCATCTACCCCCCACATCACTGTACATTTGAATTGTCTGGAGCTGTAAGGTGTGTGGATGATATTGTTTAATAGGCAACAGTAGCCTAGTGCTGATGAGATAAGCCCTAGTTAGTCCTACTTACTTATGTACCTCACTTCCTGCTTTCCTCTCCGCCCCCAGAGTGAGATGGGATTGGCTACAGAGCAGCTCTCTCAGCAGCTGCTAGAATATGAGAAGAAGGTAAGCAAGTTTCAAGTTTCTTGGCTCCTGGGTCTAGTAGCATCATCAACACAAAGTAGTACAAAAGAAGCAATAAAAACAGTAAAGGGTAAAAAGAAAAAAAGCAGCATAGCAATGAAAGAGTAGCACCAATTTACAATACAAGTGTACAGAAACTAAGATAAAATAGTACTGTCACAGCAGGTAGAGATGGGTCCGATATCGATCCAATATCGGTATCGGGTTCCGATATGACCTAATTCACGTATTGGATATTGACTTCACCAATCCACCAGACTGATCCAGATTCCATATGCCGGCCTTCAGAGTATGACCATTTATTTGTAGATGGTACTGCTAAAGATTATAACTAGTAGCACCAGTTCAACTTGCATATACCCCTGTTTTTTTTTTATCATACCGTATATCACGTTCACTTCTCACTTCTTCTCACACACTTCTCTGTGTTAGTATGTGTGTGTGTGTGCTCTCGTTGAAATGCTGAGCGGTAAGCCAGCTCTCTCTCTTTCTCTCTCTCTCTGCAGTGCAGGCTCTCGCTTGTAGCGGCATTAAAACGTATCATTCCTTTTTCCAAAGTAGATAAATATTGGATGCTTCTGTGCCACAGCTCAGTTGGGGAGCGTAAAGTGAAGCAAGGTCCTCAAGTCTATCATGAACAAAAAAGTATAAATGATGAAGAATAAAGATTGAGTTTTTATCTTTTTTGAGATATTTTATACTGATTTAAGGTATTTATGAGTCAAAGTTCCATGAAACATATGATTGCTTTACAGTATCTTGGATGAATTCCTGGATACATTTATGAATATTGACTGAGATACAACGTATAACTTATTGTTGTTTTTTAAATGGAGGAAATGAACACATACAGCTAAAAACGACTTCATTTTGATGTATAGTTTGTGGGGTTTGAAAGAAAGCCAGTTGCTTTCGTCTGCCTAGCTCCTATGCCTCCCTCCTCCTCCTCCTCCTCCTCCTCCTCCTCCTCCTCCTCCTCCTCCTCTTCGAGACTGAGTTTCTCTGAGTGATAGCCAGTGTCTCAGTCTGATGCCTGCTGCGCAGAGATGAGGTCCACAAAATGTAGCTAATTACCTTTGAATAATATGTACTAAATGAAACAACTTTCGACTGAACAACCTTTTTCTAAATGGAGGAAATTAACACATCTGGCTAAAAAGCATTGATACGTTGAGAGGGTTTGAAAGAGATGTAGCTGCTACAGCCACACAGTTGGCTTCTGTCTCTGTCAGTGAATGTGATAAAGCAGTGGGTGGGGCATAGATGAATATGACTAAGAAGAGGTCGTTGTGTAGGTGGAGCTCATTGCTGCATCAATGGAGCTCATTGCTGAATCAATCAAGTTCATTGCTTCGTCAGCGGAGTTTATTGTTTGTTTATTCGGATCCCCATTAGATGTCATCTAGGAAACAGCTATTCTTCCTGGGGTCCACATAGAACAAAAACAAAAACATACATACAGTACATACATATACCTATGTTTCCAAAGATTTAACAAAAGAAGAGTAACAAACACTTTAAAAATCCAAAATTAAAAGACAATTAAAACACAAAGAAAGAGAGAATAATGAACACTTTAAAATAAAGTGACGTTAAGAAATACACACAGTCACACACACACGTTTGTTTATGTGAAATATGGTGACATTACATAGACTTTTGCATAGACATGCATTCTGTAAGTAACCCTAACCGTATCCATAACCTAACCCTAACCATAAACTAATCATAACCATAACCTAACCCTAATCATAACCCTAACCCTAACCTAATTTGTGTTATGGGGACACCCAAATGTGTCCCCCATGTTTTTGGTACCCATTGCGTGCTTAAACAGGTCAGTGTCCCCTGTACTATAGCAATACAAGTACACACACGCACGCGCGCGCGCACACACACACACACACACACACACACACACACACACACACACACACACACACACACACACACACACGCACACGCACACAAATAGTTTACACATTGAAATAAGAATAATTATAAAAAGAAAAGAAATGTCAAGAATCAAACACTAGAAAAGAAGAAGAGAGTAATAAACAACTTAATATGAAAACTCAATCAAACAATAATAAAGACAAATTAAATAATGGACACTATAATACAGACAAAGACTGTAAAACAAGACGAGAGCCAGGCTATACCTTAATTATTCATCCCATTAGTTGTTTTTAACACCTTTTGTTCTATGCACTTTTTAACAGACTAAGTAATTTATTCCATAGAGTGGCAGCTCTTATGTTATCAGTATATAATACATTTAAACTGGGGGGTCTATAACAACAGCCTAGGATTATGGGTTTCATGTGAGGCAAGTGAACTTGAAGCCAAAGAGCTTCTATTGCTGGATTTGTTAGATTGGATATGGTTTTAGCTGGAATAATATTAGTTTTGTAAATACAACACAACGCCTCCACCATGCCTATTTCTGTCTAGCCTGAACATATTAAAACCTGCAATGGCCAGTTCTGGATCATTAACAGAGCTGTTTAAATGGCTCTCAGAAATAGCCGTAACAATTATATTATTATTGATTTGTATTTAATTGTACTAGAGAGGTCTTGAACCTGAATTTCCAAGCATTTTAGGGGGTAGATTTGTAAACAAGGTTGAAGAAAGAAACTATATGAATGCAGTTGGGTGTCGACTTACAGTATGTGCTTGTTACTTTGTGGTGGAAGTAGTGGGCACCACGGATCTGCTCAAGCTGAGGCTGGACAGTCCTTTTGGTCTCTGTGGGGGGTGGGGGATCAGCTGGTCGTACCTTGAATAGGCGATTTCCCCTCTCTCCCGTGCTGCCTTCCTTCTCTCTCTCACCTGAGCGAAGAAATCCTTGTTTATAATGGGAGCCCTTTAGTTTCCTGGCGTTTTCAAGAACTGAAGCTCTGTCCTTGTAGTTCAGTTGGGCCGATGCCTTTTGCCGATGGAGTCAGGCTTGCCCGTGCGATGAGCTCTTTTTTTATCAGAGATCAGACAACAAACCTTTTCCTCTGAATGCCCAGTTCTCAGGGTGCAATCAAAAAAGAAAAAGTTGTTCCGTCTAGACTGGCACTGTAAAAACTGGGATTGGGGTTAATATATATCTATTAAATAATTATTAGTAACATATACATAATAAAATATACTATGTGCCGTTTGAAATTGAATTGAGCTGAATTCAATGAATTTGAACCATTTATGCATTGCATTTTACACAGTTTTGGTTGAATACAATTAGCTGATAGTTTAAAAATGACCAGATGACGCTCAGTTTTTACAGTCACGTCACAGACTAATTCCAAGTTCTTCTCAAGCAGCTTGTGGGTCATTCGAGAGCTTGGAGACATTCTTCCTTAGTTTCATCTACTTCATGCTGGGTGAACTGAAGGCTGTTTTTGATCTCATGCGTGTTGTTCTTTACAGAGTCAAAATGCTCATTGATGGAATCCATCCAGTTTGCTGAACGTATCAGCCTGTTTTCATACTGGGCTTTCTGCTCGCCACTTTGTTTATCCAGCAGCTTAGTGTATTCTGCCTTTTGTTGTGCCAAGCCCTGGCTAATGAGTTTTCCTCACCACACGTCCAAAGTGACTCCGGCTCAGAAGCCATCATTTAGTTCCAGTAGTCAGCGGATACTGGGCTGAAGGCGGGCCCCCGTTGAGTTACAGGAACCGAGGCTCGATGGAGTAGCGGTTAGTAGGCTACAGTAGCTCTTCTTTCAATAGTTTGCTTCTCTGTCTCCCTCTCCTCATGATAAACAACTTTTTACAGACAACGTCACCAGATAAATACAAAATACTTTCACAAATAACTTCTCCAACTTTACCCGACAAACAGATTGCGATGACAGCTAGCGATGACAGCTGACAGCTGAGTCAATCGAGCTCATTGCTGTGTCAATGGAGAGCACTGAGCACAACATAAAAAGGGTATTTCCCGGATAATAACGAGCGTAAAACATATCCGTGTCCATCTCATTATCTGTGCTTTCCCAAATAAAATTTCAAATTCAGGCTCTACTGGGTAGTATGTGTGTAATTAGAGTGACATCAGAGTGTACCATGGTAATGCATGGTAAATTGTATGGGAACTAAACCAATTAAACATACTTAGTGTTAAGTGTGCCTTAGATTTCATAGGAGAGAAGCACATCTTCCCATAGTTTGTTTGGCACTGTGATTTCCAAGTAGACAACACAAGTAGGCCTTGTAATATACAGCTAATGTCAAATCTATATTTTTATTGGTATCAAGACAGTGGGCATATTACCAGACAACTAGCCTCTGTCGAGGCTTTCTTCTCTGCCCCGAGACTGAGCGCAAAACATTGTCAAACAGCTAATGTCAAAATCACATTGAGTGGAATAATGGATGTTTTCTTTACGTGAACACGTTCTATATTGCAGAGTGAATGTCGGGGAGTTAAGACTGAGGGAATCTTACTGCAGTGTCCTGTAATGCACCTGTTTGCCAGCATTATTTCTGAAAGCCCAAAACTCAGCAAGTCTGGCTTGGGATTCATCAACCACCTTATCTGGCCTTATTCCACAAGGCCACATGCCAGAATTCTGGGGAGGATTGGGTATTTTTAACTCCATAGCCTGGAGTGAGGGCTGATGATGGTAGGATAATGCTAGAGTGTGCTGTTTAATGGTGTTAAACCTCTCATCCCTCTTTTTCTCTGTGTAGAACTTTGCCCTTGGAAAAGGCGACGAGGAGGTGATCACTACGCTGCAGCACTTTGCCAAAACTGTGGGCGAGGTGAGGCCTGTGTCTGCATTTTGTGTCTGTGTGTGTGTGCGTACACAGAAAGAGAAAGGGATTCATAATTAGTTATTGCGTGGTCAGTATTACTGTACATTCTGTATCATGTTACAGTGGATACCTTATACTGGTAAACACTCCATAAACCACAGCAGGAAAAACAACCACCAAAGTAGACTTGAAGCATCTCAACCCCATTAGCATCACACTTCGATATTATCACCATCATTACTGTACCCCTCTGGGACATGGAGCCGTTGTGGGCTGAGCTTAGAGAGCAACAGCAGGATAGATAGACCTGTGATGGACAGACGGATGGCTGGATGGCTGGATGGATGGATGGGTGGGTAGAGGAAGGGGTGGCTGTGATGGAGAGGCATAGAAACGGAACAGATGGACCTGCCACACTCAGCCACGGGGGTCCATGGGCCTGCTGGCTGGTCGGTACTCAACATGTCAGTAAGACACACATACACAGGACACAAGAACCGATTGTTTTGTGAGACCCTACCACACCTTGTACAAGAGGGCATATGGCCGTCTCACTGTGGGGAAAAACGTCTAGTACTACACCTAATCCTGAGAACTTTAGCATGCTCTAAATGTGAACCTGTTAAATGATTCATACCGTAATCTCTCTTTGATGAGGCATTAGTGATTATGGTAAGCTGGTGGGGTTTGGCTCTTTATTCCAGTATGAGTGTGTGTGGCATCAAGGTTTTAACTGGTGTTGATGTTATTATACTAATACTATTATTGTAAATCTCTTTGCTAAGAGCACTGTTCTTTAATATGTTCTTAATGATGTGTTTAAAGCCTCATCTTCAAAGAGCCATTCCAGTGAAAATCCCAGATCTTTGTAGTAATAATTGACATAAAGAAATCTACCATGGTAGTACATTGGCCTTAAAGGTGCTGTAAGTGGTATTTTGTTGTTAAAGTGGTCTACATGTTAAAATAAGTGGTCTACATTCTGACAGCCATCACTGATATAGAGTGTTTGGTCTCCCTGTCCCTCCGCTCTTCAGTAAACACAAAATAAATGTTTTGGTATCCCTTTCACACTTTATCCAATCACGAGAAAGAACTCCACACTGTAATATTTTTTTTATGTTTTAAGCAAATATATGCCTGAAACAAGTACAATAATCTGCCAGTGCAGTAAGCAAATTTGGATTGGTAAGATTTCTTGAAATAAGTAAAAAAAAAAAATATATCTAGGGTTCTCTCTCCTGATTGGATAAAGTGGGAACAGGGTACCAGAATGAAGAGTTTATCTGTTCACTGCATAGTGGAGGGACTGTGAGACCTATGTTACTGACCAAACACTATATATATCGGTGATGGCTTTGGAATGTAGAGCTTATTCACTGCTTTTCACCAGAAACTAGTGTTAAGCAGATGAGGCCCCCAAAAATTGGCAAAGCCAAACCTGGGAATGAGGTTACACTGAATGTGACCCCAGACGTTTGTCGGAATTGTAGTTCCTCGAACCGCGTCCCCCATCCCATGCAGTATTTTAGCTAGCTCTGTCTCCTGTCCTTTTGTCCCCCAGCTCAACAGCCTCCACTCTGAGCTGGCCACGCAGATGGCTGACAACATGGTCTTCCCCATGATCCAGTTCAGAGAGAAGGATCTCACAGGTACTCACTCAAGTTCAAGTTTCTTTAATAGTTGTCATACAGAAGTACAGAATACTTTTATACAAAATGCTTCTTACTGTTACGCACCAGAGACTGTGCAAGACAAGATAAGTATGAAATAAAATAACATAGTATAGCATGTAAATTAGAAGTAAAAAAAAAATGAGGTCACAGTGTTCAGTATAGACATATGTACAATGTTCGATGCAGAATGTTCGATGCAGAAGGCCTCACTCACTCACTCACTCACTCACTCACTCACTCACTCACTAATTTTCACATGTATTTATTACGATCATGTACTGAGCGTTGAATGTTTCAGAAATCAGCACACTGAGGGAGATATTCGGCATCGCTACCGACGGTACGTGAAAACCTTTGCCCGTCTCAAAAGGATTCAGTCAATCAATCAGAAGATGAAGCTATGCTAACCCCCACGTTCCCCTCTCCCCTCTCCTCCCCCGTCCTCTTCAGAGCACGAGGCATCCATGGTCAAGTACAGCCGACTGCCTAAGAAGAGGGAGAGTGAGAAGGTACTGTAGAGTTACTGAGAAGGGCTCCATCTACCACATTGATGGAGCGTTTCTCTCATTGATTGGAGGGTGCAAAATGTCTGACCGTGCGGTAATGCTCCGGTAATGCACTGGGAGTGCTTTGTAAGCAGATCAGATACAAATGGAATTAGCCTGCTCTTCTACTGCCAAACCCCAGTGTCACTACAGCGTCCAAGTACCAAAAGTGACGTCCCAATGTGCTTCAGCCAGCTTTTGAATAGAAGGGCTTTGGTGCACGACAGCACGAGGCTTTCCACCTGGGCTCTTCAGAATAGAGAGAGTGAAACACTGGAGCACTCGTAACGTCTGCACGTTTACCGCAGGGGGTGACTGACGTTTGGACAAGCGCCTTCCTCAGTCACCAGCAGAACAAAGGAAAGGGGGAGGTGTATATATATCCACTAAAGTAGCAGTTTGACTATGTCATTTCTATAGACCCTACCCCTTCAGGAATACCTACAGAAGAAGAAGTACACATTTCCTTTACTTCAGTAAAAGTAGAAATACCCAGATAAATGAGTACTCTGGTAAGAGTAAAAGTCCTCCATTAAAATTGCACTAGTAGAGAAGTATTTGCTATTCAATGTACTTAAGTATCTAAAGTAAAAGTATGCATTCTACATGGCATTTGTGTATTCCAGTGCTTGGGAGCATTCAAACCTCGATCCATTGACCTCCTAAGATTTTGTGGTATGTGGTCCAGTTATGCTGCTCTGATTATGTGCCCATTGCACTGCCCTGGCCTGGCCTATTCCTATTTTATCTTTATTGTAAATTCTCAGATTCTATTGTGCTATATTTAATTTAGTTTATATCCCATTTAATATTATTCAACCTCTTTATTTACAGTTGTACAGCCCTGGCCTATATTTTATTTTATTTCATAATTATATTATATTCCAAATGTGCTCAACTTAGTTCATATTTCACATTATCTCACTCTTTCCTTGTATGTGAAAACTACCTGGCAAATAAAGCCCTTTCTGATTCTGATGCTGACCTGTGCATGTTTAACCCTCTGCTGTCCATGCAGGTGAAGGCAGACTTGGTGAAGGAGGTGGCCTACTCCAGGAGGAAGCAGCACCAGGCCTCTATGCAGTACTACTGCGCCCTCAACGCCCTGCAGTACCGCAAGAGAGTGGCCATGCTGGAGCCCATGCTAGGCTACACACAAGGACAGGTACTAGAGTTAGACTCGCTAGAAAACATAATTGGCCAGAACTATACCTATACATTGAATATGTTTCAAACAATACGTGAATCGTGATTTGTTGTTTTTATTTACAAGTAATGTTTATTTTGTTTGAAGCTGTTTACATGCCTACAATGTTCATTTAAAGGGGAACTATCTTATAAATGGCCTTTTTGAGTGTTTAGCATTGTTTCCTAGCTATGTGAACTTATATTAATATGATCTATGTCTCTAATTCTCATATTGGCGCATTCTTCCAATTCTCCTCTCACAATATTCACCCTCACTGAACTGAGTCATCTGAAAATGTGCCTATATGTGATGTCATAAAGACACCGCTGCATGTTAATGTTGAGATAGAAGATGAGCTGCACACAGTGGCACCTGCACTCTTGCCACATCAGCTCAAAACAGCTCGAGATCTTGAGGTAGAAAAATGCTGTTTTTGAGGACTTGATTAGAAATACAAAACAATGAATAAAAAAAAATATATATATTACAGAGGTGTTCCATAGACTCACAGGAATTGTGTAAAAGTGCCCAAATAGTGAAAGAAATAGTAAAATAGTTCCCCTTTAAGCCCTTCACAAATAGTTACAACCATTTTCCAATTAGTTTTTGGCTAAGGGCCAAGCTAGGCCTTGTCCTAAGCTAAGGTCTAAGCCCTGTACAGTATGTCCTATACTAGATCATTTAAAGCGACTGATTTAAGTGGGGTCCTGGAAGTCGGCAACAGGGAACCGTCGGATAGTAAAACATTTAAACCATAAGCTACTATATATATCGCCACATATTGTGAACGGGCCGTGTCCCATGATGGTTCTCACAGTACTGTATGTAAGGTGGACGACTCGCTCATAATTTTACTTTCAGGTCGGCTTCTTCAAGAAAGGCATGGAGCTGGTCTCAAAGAAGATGGACAACTTCCTGTCCTCGGTGTCCAACATGACGCAGAAGTAAGGCACCTCTTCCACAACAATATTCACGTCGTCTGTCTGTCTATACATGATATTAGGCTGGACAGTGTCCAGTAATGTGATATAACGTCCGTCTGTCTATACATGATATTAGGCTGGACAGTGTCCAGTAACTGTGATATAACGTCCGTCTGTCTATACATGATATTAGGCTGGACAGTGTCCAGTAATGTGATATAACGTCCGTCTGTCTATACATACATATTAGGCTGGACAGTGTCCAGTAATGTGATATAACGTCCGTCTGTCTATACATACATATTAGGCTGGACAGTGTCCAGTAATGTGATATAACGTCCGTCTGTCTATACATACATATTAGGCTGGACAGTGTCCAGTAATGTGATATAACGTCCGTCTGTCTATACAGCATATTAGGCTGGACAGTGTCCAGTAATGTGATATAACGTCCGTCTGTCTATACAGCATATTAGGCTGGACAGTGTCCAGTAATGTGATATAACGTCCGTCTGTCTATACAGCATATTAGGCTGGACAGTGTCCAGTAATGTGATATAACGTCCATCTGTCTATACAGCATATTAGGCTGGACAGTGTCCAGTAACTGTCATAATAAACCCCATAACATGACTTGTCGTGGTATATTGCTTAAACTATCCTAATCATTTGTGCCCGCTTTAGGTAACACTATTTAAGTTATTCATTAATATGGCTTGTAACAGTGCATACATAATATTCAGTAATTCAAGATCATCACATTATCGATCATTATTACATGGCGTTTTAACACTTTGGTTGCCTAAGGTTAAATTAATGATATACCATAGATTGCCAGCGCTATTTGTCTATGGAGAAAGTCCCCTTCTTTGCAGGGCTATAACTTTTTAAATTCTATTGCTACATTGCCATTATTAGGGCCCATTCAAAGTCCTATATGTATTGTTCATTGTGTAGCAACGTTAAACTTTTTCATTCACATATTCATAGTAAAGTATGGTCTAATGTATAAGTATGTTTTCATCTCTTTCTGCAGCTTTCTCCAGAACGTGATATATAGCCCCAAATGCATTATATTGATGATGAAATACAGTTTGATGGCAATCAGCGCGATATAAAAAATTCCAACTAGACGTACTTCTAGAAGTTACTACACGTCATCTGATGTTGACCGGATGGGCGAGGGGGCGTTTATAATTCCGTGGGCAGCGTTATACCAATCATCTAATGTGGGTCAAATGTTGATAATATCAGTTATTATCGAAGAAGGTAACGTTACACGCTGAAACTCACCCCAGTCTCCGCGCGCCGTTGGGCGATCATCGTCGAGTAGAAATTTTATCATTATGGGATATATTTTTACCCGGTCCATCTCCAGCTTGTATAATGGTATATACGTCCAAATCATGTTGTTTATCGAGTTATTGGCAATCGATCACAGTGTAGCGTGACGAGCCAGAGTCACATGAACCATAGCGAGCGCCCGGAAGTACTACGGTCGTCATGACAACCTCTATTCAACATCCTGTTTTGGCGATTGCGCCGATCGGCCACCAGATGGCGCTCCTGAACCGCCAGAGAGCTCAGTGGGTCCTGCTGGTGGATCTCAGGCCAGCGGAGGGACATTATGAATCCGATCGCAGATTTTTGAAATATTGATATAAGGACGCTGTACAGCGTCCCCCGGCAACTTTAGCATGGCCAGCAAAGACGTGAAAAGACGTGTCCCGGCACTCAAAGTGTTAACATTCGCCGAAATGCTTGATTGTGATTGGTCAATAGCCCCTGACAGCGGTGAATTCTTTTTCGATAACTGATCGCTGCCATGGGCAACACGCAATAATCACCGGTGATTATTGGCAATAATGACCGCTGTGCGCAGCTGGAGCAATCAAGCCCACTGACACACACTGCATCAGTGCAATCAGTCCACACACCTGCCGGCTGCCGGCGATAATAATAATAATAACTTTATTTGGGCTGACAGCGGACGGAGCCACAGAACAACTGCGTCTGCATTTGATCTCGTCTTGTCGATGGTGTAAAATGAATTAGGTATATTGTTAGTAAGTTAGCCATGTAATAAGCGGGATAATGTATAGCTATACTCGGTCATTGTCGCAAAATAATTGACCTTCACTACGTTTAGAACACCTCGGCGAGGCGCCTCTGTGTTCTAAACTCTGTGTCGGTCAATTATTTTGCGACAATGACCTCGTAGCTATACATTATCCCTTACTTAATTACCACTTCTCAATAAACTCCAAAATGTCCCCAATGAAGATAAACAAACACCACTAACTAACTAAAACTGTATGGATACTTGTACCCATGCATTAGCGACTATACTATGTATTGCCTCTGCAGTATCCAGGCCCAGCTGGACTCTGAGGCGGAGGCGATGCGTATGTGCCAGAGGGAGCTGCTCTCCGTGGAGGACACCGTCTACATGCCCGACAGAGACCTGGAGCCCGTCAACCGCAACCTCATCCAGACGGCCGGCTACCTGAACATCAGGAAGTAAGGACGATTCCAACGCCCAGCCTGTGTATGAATCTCAGAAGAATGCCGTTGATGTCCTTTTCTTTCCTACATCAGAAATGGAGTGGAAATGGAGTGGAGGAGACAAAAAAAAGAGGGCTTAAGCAGTTGAGGAATGACCTTTTGAAATTCTTCCACTCTGTTTGGCTGAATGGTGCGTCATCCTATTTGTGCAACGTATGGGATGTTTCCCTATGGCTTGAGAGATATGTGTTTTTTTGTTTGTTTTTTAAACAGTAGCAGTTTTAAGAGTAGTCTAGTCGGGAGCTCCCGTAGCTCACCGCATATCTCAGCGCTATTTCTGCGTCGGGGAAAACCGTGCTCGTCACGGATCTGGGGGACACGAGTTCGATTCCCGGACCCGCCGTCATTTCTCAGAATGTCTTCCCCTGCTCTACATCCCATTTCAACCTGTTTCTGTCGGTCATGCTTGACCAGAAAAGCGATAAATGCAAAAAAAAAAAGAAAAAAAAAAAAGAGTAGTCTAGTCATTAACATTGGAGGAAATAAATTGATAATCAAATTCGATTCGATTGAATCTCACAAGTTGCTTCCTCGCGTTGTCTCTTCCCATGAAAAGTGTCTTTTCATGGACCATATTCCCACCTTTTGCTCTTATTTTTTTTAAATATGTTTTTGTAGATTTTTATTGGTTTGTACTACCGGGCAGTCCGGTAGAGGGAGAGGAGGAAATGGGAGACAGAGCAGGGGAAGACATTCGGCAAAGGACGCCGGGTCCAGGAATCGAACCCGGGTCGGCCGTTTCGCGATGCAGCGCGTTACATGGTGTGCTACTAGAGCGCCCCACCTTTTGCTCTTATGACGTTGCTCAGGATGGGATTCCTTTCCACCCTAGTTCCCACCTGAGAAATACGAGAGGACTCGGATCAGTCAAGGAATGAGCTTTGAAGTTCTGTCAGTGTTCACGACTCCTGTACGTCATCCGTCCAACGTGTCTGATGTCCCCCCATTGTTTGAGATTTCAATTTGGAACTACAACGTGTAAACAAACAGTAGAGCGCACATCACTGACATCTCACACATTTGGATTGATGTGCGCCTCCACTCTTCTCCCCTAGACAGCTCAGAGGTGGTTCGATGGCAGTAAAACAATAAAGTCTTGTCAAGGTGGGCCAGGTACTGCAATATGTTGACAGGGCTGCTCCATTATGGCATAAACAATAATCACGATTATTTTGATTGATATTGAAATCACAATTATTAAACAACATTACTCAATGATTTGGATAACATCGTATGACGACGACTGAATTAGTTTTACCATTCTTCTCGACCAAAGGGCGCCCTTCTGTCATCTTCTACAAGTTACCAAAGACGTTTCAAAATAACTTGAGAAACGCGTGGTGGCTCCCGCTGTGAAGGAAGGGTGCGCTGCATTTACAAGACGAGACAAAATGAGAGCAACACGGCATTCGGCACAATAATATTTTATTTCGATTATCTTGTTTTCATGATCGTGGGAAGTCCAAATCATAATTGAAATTGAAACTCGATGAATTGCCCAGCCCTAGCTTATTCCTGTGTGGATGTATGGGGGCGGAGAACTTCCTTGATGGGGACGGGGAGGGGAGGGGAGGTAGACAGACAGACACTGCGACATGCAGCCCCAGTTTGATTCACCCAGTTTGATTCAGTGAAATGCCAGGGCTGTCAAACTCTGTCCCTCCCTCATACACGTCGCCCCCAGCCTTTTGACAAATGTCTGTGGCACCGGAGAAAAGGTTTCTGCCGAATGCCATCCTGCTTGACGATGACACGCACCCTGCCGACAAGGGCTTGTCAAGAACGGAGTCCGCAGAACATTTGTTCTCTCACGCACGTTGTTGTTGTTGTTTTTCACAACGACGGCACATGGAACGTTTCTCAATTCAGGGGACAATATACCAGCATTTTGGGAGTGCTTTAATGCTGAGGGTACAAAATGGAGAGCTTGAGTATTCTACATGAGCCATATGTATGTAAGCAACTGTTTTGAAAGAGTGAGTCATACAGTATATATATATTCTGGCATACAGTGTGTAGACTTGAGGCACTAGCATCCAATCATGGTGATAGATGACCACTTGTGCCAGCATAACAACTTAATTATGTATCTCAAAATGATGCTCCCAATAACCTTGAATGAATGACTTTATTTGATAATATATATATATATATATATATATATATATATATATATATATAATAACATCTGGCAGAAGCACAGTTAGGAAATACTGCCAAGGATGGACACAAAAAAGCTCAGAGCTTATTTCCATTGTGGTCCTTGTAGGGGGGTAGGGGAACGAAATGCTAACCTTGGCTATCTCTCTATCTCTATCTCTCACTCTCGCTCTCGCTCCCTCTCTCTCTCTCTGCTGCAGCAAGACAGGCCTGGTGACGACAGCCTGGGACCGCCTGTACTTCTTCACCCAGGGGGGGAACCTGATGTGCCAGCCTCGGGGGGCAGTGGCAGGGGGCATGATACTGGACCTGGATAACAGCTCTGTGATGGCGGTGGAATGTGAGGACAGACGCTACTGTTTTCAGATCACCTCCCCCACCGGCAAAACGTACGGACACACACGTAAAAAGTATAAAACATCATCAGTCAATCAAACTATATTATCATTCTGCTGAACTATCAAACTATATTATCATTCTGCTGAACTATCAAACTATATTAACATTCTGCTGAACTATAAAACTATATTAACATTCTGCTGAACTATCAAACCATATTATCATTCTGCTGTACTATAAAACCATATTATCATTCTGCTGTACTATAAAACTATATTAACATTCTGCTGAACTATCAAACCATATTATCATTCTGCTGTACTATAAAACCATATTATCATTCTGCTGTACTATAAAACGATATTAACATTCTGCTGTACTATAAAACTATATTATCATTCTGCTGAACTATCAAACCATATTATCATTCTGCTGTACTATAAAACTATATTAACATTCTGCTGTACTATAAAACTATATTAACATTCTGCTGCACTATAAAACTATATTAACATTCTGCTGTACTATAAAACTATTAACATTCTGCTGAACTATCAAACTATATTAACATTCTGCTGTACTATAAAACTATATTAACATTCTGCTGTACTATAAAACTATATTAACATTCTGCTGTACTATAAAACTATATTAACATTCTGCTGTACTACTGTATCAAACTATTAACATTCTGCTGAACTATCAAACCATATTATCATTCTGCTGTACTATAAAACTATATTAACATTCTGCTGTACTATAAAACTATATTAACATTCTGCTGTACTACTGTATCAAACTATATTAACATTCTGCTGTACTATAAAACTATATTTGCCATTGGAATTGGATGGGAACAGTCAAATTGTTATAACTTTAAAAAATGAGAAGAAAAGAAATATTGTGACATATTTTTACATCAATAATCTGTTTGCATGAGATGTGCCATAGCCTATAATGTATGTTTTGTGCAGGCCTTAGGTACCGTAAGTGATCCGATGCACTCAGTGACTCTGTGACATTAAAACTGATTAGAGATTCCACACATTAAAACTGATTAGAGATTCCACACATTAAAACTGATTAGAGATTCCACACATTAAAACTGATTAGATTCCACACATTAAAACCGATTAGATTCCACACATTAAAACTGATTAGAGATTCTATACATTAAAACCGATTAGATTCCACACATTAAAACTGATTAGAGATTCCACATATTAAAACTGATTAGAGATTCCATACATTAAAACCGATTAGATTCCACACATTAAAACAGATTAGAGATTCCACACATTAAAACCTTTCTTGATTTCCTCCTACAGCCTATTGATTTCCCTCCGTTATCTTCCATTTCAGTTCAATGATTCTCCAAGCCGAAAGCAGGAAGGAATACGAGGAGGTAAGTGCCCAAGAACGACTTCATATTTCACACATCGTGTGCGATCTTCCTTTTATTATCTTACATCTACATGTCGAGGGCCTCAGCCATAAACCGTATCAGTCGGACAACAACGCGGGAGCCGCCTGTCTAGATTCATTTGTGCAGGTTTTACATTATTTGGATTCACGCTTTAAACGCATCTGGCTTGCCTGTCACAGCTGGTATCAGTGAATGGATTTGATATGGTGCTTCAATCTGATTTCCCTGTGTGAGAGAGTCTTAATGTTGGTCCCTGTGTTTCCCCTTCAGTGGATTTGTACTGTGAACAACATCTCCAGACAGATATACCTGACTGACAACCCAGAGGTAACCACACGCATACACCCACACCCACACACAAATCATTATAGATTAGATAAGAGGCACACCCTTTGCCTTTTAACCAAACGCGTTAAGAATCAGAGCTTCACCGCACCACTCAAAACATGTTATATACAGTCATTCTCTGTCCAAGAGACATGATGAAGCATTTACGGCACTGTTTCCACCGTTGGCACGTGGGTCTTCTGCTTGGCTGCAGATGATCTGTCATGCTCTCGTCTGCATTTCTGAGAAGTCTTGCATGTTTACGGAAAGGTTATTTGTCACAGGGAAGCGGCTGATATAGGAGATGAATCATCCTTGTGTTTCTACCCAGACTCCCATCTTATCTAGTGACCCTGAGAAGTCCAGGCTTCCTGGTGCCTGACTGAACTATTACCTTCATTTTCTGCAAGGGTGTGTGTGTCAGGATTGGACAGTAAAAAAAAAAAACAGGTCATGGGAATAGAAAATGTAAATGTCCAGCTCATGGTATGCTAACGCTCTCTTCTGGACAACAGCACTCGTACCGGCAACCTTCCAGTCAGGCCCTACCCATAATAGCCACACTGCTGGATGTATATGGTATCCTAAATGGCTCCTATTGAAGTGGGATTGATTTGAGCTACACATTATACATCACACTGTCATGATGCATTATAGCAATCCTTCCCCTGAGTCATACATTACTGTAAAATGTTTGAGGGGAAACGGCGCCCTCCTGTGTTCTTAGACAGGACTCTCACATCAATGTGGTATTGGTGTGACGTTCTCTCTTTTCTCCTCAGGCCGTGGCCATCCGGCTGAACCAGACAGCCATCCAGGCCGTCACGCCCATCACCAGCTTTGAGAAGAGACAAGAGGGCTCACCAAACCCTGACAGGTCAGACAGGCTGCTGCTCGTATGAGTTTATATTCGGGGGCGACAGTGGTTCAGGAGGTAGAGCGGTCATCTGGTGATCAGAAGGTTAATGCGGCTGATATAGGAGATGAATCATCCTTGTGTGTGTTTTACCCGGGACGGTTCCTGGTTCGATTCCCGCTCCTCCCAGGCAGCGTGTCGAAATGTCCTTGAGCAAGACACTTAAACCCTAATTGCTCCCGATGATGCCTCCGCCGTCGGTGTGTGAACGTGTGAGTGAATGGGTGAATGTGAGGAACAAAATTGTAAAGCACTTTGGATAAAAGCGCTAAATAAAATGCACCATCCTTTTTCCTGGCCAGAAAAAGTCCAGTCCTCTACTGCACTCCTAATCTAAAATGTATTTGATTAGCGATGTTTTAACAATACATTTGTACCATGAAGATTTTACCTCTCCGGTTCCACCACAGCGCTCTTGAACTGTAGCCTATGTATCGACACTTGGAAGCGTTCAGTCCTCTACGTATTGACCTTTCAAAGCTTAATAATATGGCTGGTCTACTACTCATGCTGCCGCTGCTCACTTGAATTCCTCTTAAAGATGTCAGACTTGGAACGTTGAAAGTGCTTCATTTTGTTTAACCTACAGCATCTCTAGCCCCTTACGTGACTGCGATCTGCAAGCCAGGGGCTTTTTGTATCCGCAGTCACTCTCCGCTATGTCGCTACCAGGCTCGTATTAAGCACCAAGCGCTGCTTCTGAGCTGGGGGTGGGTCAAAAATATATCAGATATTAATTTCAAAGATACCCAGCGTACAATATGGGTTTAACACAGCGAGGCGCTGGGGTCTGAAAGCTCGGAGTTGCTAATAAACAGTTTAAATCATTGTTACAAAACGAGTGGTACTTACAGACCGAACGTTTGCAAGAAGGCGTCTTCTTCTTCTGCAGCTATTTGGCTGCCTGGTGCGCATGCGCTGTGACACCAACGGCGGAAATGGACGGCTCGCTCTGTAAGTACCACTCGTTTTGTAACAATGATTTAAACTGTTTATTAGCAACTCCGAGCTTTCAGACCCCAGCGCCTCGCTGTGTTAAACCCATATTGTACGCTGGGTATCTTTGAAATTCATATCTGATATATTTTTGACCCACCCCCAGCTCAGAAGCAGCGCTTGGTGCTTAATACGAGCCTGGTAGCGGCATAGCTGAGAGTGACTGCGGATACAAAAAGCCCCTGGCTTGCAGATCGCAGTCACGTAAGGGGCAACAGCATCTCATGCTATGCAAAGCCTTTCTCTTCAAAGATGATGGTAACTGCGGGGTTCAGATATGTGGATCTTATACTCATCCTCTTCGTCCTCCTATCCCGTCCATATTGGTCCTTGCAGGGCGAAGCCAGGAGGAGCCCAACCTGGTGCTGGCGGTTCTGAGAATGCTGGGCCCCCGGAGCCAGAGGACCTCATAGCCCCCGGGACACCCATCCAGTTTGACATCATGCTGCCGGCCTCCGAGTTCCT
The DNA here is from genome assembly GCF_963971535.1 of Notolepis coatsorum. Lineage (NCBI taxonomy): Eukaryota > Metazoa > Chordata > Actinopteri > Aulopiformes > Paralepididae > Notolepis > Notolepis coatsorum. The sequence continues at coordinate 89,185,774 of NC_140182.1, read as the reverse complement.
GGACCAGAACAGGACAGGGGGGAGGTGAGGACAGAGAGAGAGAAAGCTAATTTCCTGAAAGCTTCCTAATGATTAAGATATCATTATCAGGAAGGAGGATAATAGCCCAACACAAGGTTTAATTGATTAATTGTGTGTGTGTGTGTGGTTCTTTCCTTACAGGCGTACAAATCCTTTTGGGGAGACAGATGATGACTGCTCCCCAGAAAGTGATGGTAACTATTTTCTTTTTCCAAATGCAAGTTAATGTCCTCTACCACCTCCCTCTAGCACTCTTTCCACTTAGCTTATCTTCTCTGTTGTGTGTTTTTTGGTCTACCTCATGAGTTTGTGCTTGTGTGGGTTTGTATGCTTGCTTGCCTTTGTGCACATTTGCGTTTGCTTACCTTGTGTATCTTATGTGTTTGTATGTTTGCTTGCCTTGTTTGTGTGTACGTATATGTGTGTGTGCACGCTTACCTTCTGTGTTTTGTACATTGGTGGGTGTGTGTGCCCCTGTACAGACTCACTCCTGCAGCAGGTGTTTGACGGGTGTGTGTGTGTGCCCCTGTACAGACTCACTCCTGCAGCAGGTGTTTGACGGGTGTGTGTGTGTGCCCCTGTACAGACTCACTCCTGCAGCAGGTGTTTGCCGTGCGCTTCTTGGGCTCCATGGCGGTGCGCTGCGGCCATAACCAGGAAGTGATCTACGAGGCCATGAGACAGGTGCTGGCCGCCCGCGCCATTCACAACATCTTCAAGACCACCGAGTCACATCTCATGGTCACCAGCAGCTGTCTCAGGTACACTCCCAGAAAGACTCCGCCAGTCTGACCTAATGACTCGCACCGAGAGACTTCTAGTAGGGGTTAAGAGGGTTTATACAACGGCATGCACATTTCTCGATTCTGATTGGCCATTTACACGTCTTTATTGGCAACAATCCACGGTCCTGGGCTCAGGACCCGCCCACAACCGAATCACATATCACTCCCCGGCTCACTCCGGGAGAAAACAAGATCGCGGACAACAAATGGATATGTTGATAGCACCATAACGACTAAATATGAAGCGATTCTGTCAAGGGGAATGTGTTAGTCCTTTAAACAATGTTGGATGATGTAATTGATGGGTCTTGAGTCAATCTAGAACAAAAGAAAAATCGCGGATTGATTGATTGATTTAAATTTCTACTTCCTTCCCACTGACTGCAGCGTTCACTCTCACACTGTCCGACGCTGGCGTACCCACAAACACACACACACACATACACACACACACACACACACACACACACACACACACACTCCTGTCTGCAACAGCGGGGGAGTCAGACTGAGAGAGAAGCAGCGCTGTTTTAAGTGAGCATGGTCTATTGAATTGATTGATTGCTTGATTGCTAATTTTATTACTGTACCCCTGGTTTCCAACTGGTTAAGTTTAGGCTAAAAGAAATAAATAAAAAAATAGGGCGAAGAAAATGTTTTTTTCCTATAGGGCAAAGAAAACGTTTTAATTTGTTTTACCTACTTTATATAGAAGCATCTAAGAATGAAGTTCTATGGAAAGTAGGTCTGCATTCCCTTAACAATTGTGTGTATTGAGCCGTACTGTATTGTACCCATTCTGCATCTGGTAATAAAATTTTCAATCAATCATTCCAATAATACACAGTTGGATGTGTTAGTTGGTTGGATGCACTTCAAGCTGCTTCCACATGAGGCAACTTCTCTCAATCATTCCAATAATACACAGTTGGATGTGTTAGTTTGGTTGGATGCACTTCAAGCTGCTTCCACATGGAGGCAACTTGTCTTTTTTGTAGTTGTGGGAACTACTTTTTCTGGCGGATGGTTTTTTCAATAAATCTTCGATTAATGTGTGTTTATTGTATAGAAATAAGGTTGGATGAATCTGGCAGTTGTATAAAAGCTTTACACCACTTGTAGTCGTGATTTGTGACCAATAAACCATGCCTAGGGGGGTCTAACGACCACCCCTAGGCATGGTTTATTGGTCACAAACCACTCCTGCGCGTGATGTAATGCTTAAATATACCACTCGGAAAGAAAGTACGCATTTTCCGCTGTGCTATTTTCAAGCTTATTTAAATGTATGGGTTATCTTTTATGTACACCTTTTTTGGTAATGAAATGTACCCAATCTGGATGGTTCACTCCACTCTATGGAGAGGCACGGTGACTAATAGCTAGTGATTTACTGAAGAAGATAAAAGTGACAATATCAGGCTGACACTTTCTCATACTACAACCACAAGGTAAGTATTCCAAAGATAACATAAGAGAAACTACTATCCGTGAGGGGGAATCATGTCGTTTGCTAACATCACTAAATGGCAGTTTACGAATGCAAATAACAACTTAACGTTATATCTTGGGGGGGGGGGGGGGGGTTGATTTATTTTCCCTTATTGTCAGACGCTCATGTTGACCTTGAATAAGAGTACAAGCTGAATGAGGAGACTCATTTGGAGGACGAGAGAGGCAGCATATGTTGCTGAATACTGTTCCAGGGAAGCAGCTAAACTAGCTGGTCTTCTCTTTTCAACAAGAGCCATCTGGTGGTATACATTTTGACAGTAGCAAGCGTTCACTTCTCCTAATAGGCTCCCTTGTGTCCTGTCTCCCCCAATAGGTTGATTGACCCTCAGACTCAAGTCACGAGGATAAGTGTAAGTATCTCCAAAAGAAGAGACCAACGTATTTGGCGATGTCGTCGTGTCACAGAGTGAATTAATGAGTCAGTCTCACTCCCTATCTAGGCGGCAGGCAAAAATTGACAAATCAATTTTATGTTCGGTACGTAACTTCTCCCCACTCACTTCGAATTCCCTGAAATGAGCCAGGCTGCCCATTATAGGGAGGTGTAGTGGTTACTTCATTGCCGTTTTTCGTTTTCTACCCTCTGTCCAATGCAATGTATTTCCCCATTGCCCATTTCTAAATCGTCTCGTTTAACACAATTAAAGCATTAACATTTGCATGGTGTACCTTTCTGTGCTTATTCATCCACAATCTATAGCTCAACATGAAAATATTCGCAATTAATCATAGAAAAGAATCGCCAGATTTTATTTAAACCAAAAATGCTTAAACAATAATGTTAGTGATAGAAGGGAACTCATTCTGTGCAAAATGGAAAGCTTTTCAATTTCCATGCGTCAGAATCGTTACAATAGCCGATAATCCATTTTCCCAATGATAAATCCCTAAACGGGTGGAACAACCAGTGACGTCAGACTACACCTCCCTATTGTTGCAACCCAGTCCTTATCCGCCCGCTCACTCGGTCAATAACTAACCACTGGGATAAAGTGATGGCTGGCTGCTAGTGAGACGATCTAAAGCCAAGGCTTCACTAGATTATTAAAGTAGCCTGTAGACTAGCTCTATTGACAAGCTTTATATGTACATACAGTATACAAATCTCTATAACGAACCGCCGGAAAGATTTTGAGGGTTAAGTCAAAGCTTGTCCTAACTAATTATTGCAAGTTTGCATTATGTTTTCGAAGGGATCAACAGAAAGCTCCAAGAGTCTCACCCAGGGGCGTCGTTTTGGTATGGCACTCGCCATACCTTGGCAAATTTAAATAAAAAAATATATATATATATTATAATTACAATTTGTTATGTTGATTTAGAAAATTCGAATGTCAACATTATGAACGAAGCTTCGAACTATTCGGTACAGCCCTAGCATGTTTTGATATTGTCAATTATCTCACTTTTACTAGGTGACTTTTACTGTGACTAACTGAAATATGCCACAAAAAAAAGGAAAATGGACACAGACGTTTTTTAATCAAAGGGCAGCAGAGACAAGTGATACAGGGACACAGGTAAGGTCTTACAATGGCTTAGTGATTATAACAGTGCAGTTCAGCATTCAGTAACCCATACTTTTTGTGAATTTGTCTTAATTTGTCTTTGATACTACATTCTGTTGAACACACCTCAAAACCGTACCTAAGGAAAATTGGCTCAATTGCAAGAAAAATAAGTTATATTACATTCTGCATAATTCGTATGCAAAATATTGTGGTTCCCTGCTTTAGTCTGTTGACACATTTCTATACTAAAAATGCTTGTGTAGTCCTGTGTCATACCTAAATGTCATATAAGTGAATTGTATAGAAACAACTCACCAAAAGTAACTATTGCACAACTGGTTTGACCAAAAAGATCCACCAAGGGGGGGAAAGCCTCCCTACCCCCCCTCCCTCCTCGCCATACCTTGGCTTTTACTGAAATGACACCACTGGTCTCACCAAATGCCGGTGAGGTGAAAACACAAGCTGCTGCTGAAATACAGTATGAAATGACCCTTTTCTCCCAGAAGTCTACTTTCAAATCATCCAGCCAAGATGTTCTTTTGTGGTCTTCTGGGAAAGCTCGACGAACACTCTGTGCTGCCACCACTGGTTGCCAATAAATCACTGTTACTGTAACCTGTCGGGTCAAGGCTCTGATCTTATTGGGGACCAATGGTGGCAGCACCGAGCTTTCATTGACTGGAGGATTTGAAAGGATTAATTTCAGCAGCGGTTTGTGTTTTCACCTCACCGGTCTTTGTCGAGGCTCTGAGCTTTCTGTTGATCCCTTCGAAAACACAATGCAAACTTGCAGTAATTAGTTAGGACAAGCTTCGACTTCACCCTCAGAATCCGGTTCGTTAGAGCTTTGTATATATTATGTAATGCATACGAAGCTTGTCAATAGAGCTACCTGTAGACGAAAGACGCACTTTTATTTTATTTATTACCAAAAAATACAGCAATAATTTATTACAAACCCATTCTTGTGTCACACATGACATTGCTTGGGGGCCAGGAGTCTCTGGGAGCTCAATATGAGGGGGACAAAACTTGAAAACAAACTCTCAAGGTTAGATTTGTTAAGATGAATTGACTCAAAATGAACTGATCAATAGAAATAATTGGACTGCCCTGCGCTTACCCCCCCCCCCCCACATCTATATGTGGGCCTCAGTTCCAGCTCGGGGAGGTGTGCCAGTTCGCAGCCCACCAGGAGAACGGCAGGCTGATGGGCTTTGTGGTGGAGGGCAGAGACTGGAGCGACGGAGATGAGGAGGGGGAGCCGTCCTTCAGCGTCTTCGTCTTCGAAAGCAACACGGAGGGCGAGAAGGTACGTTCGCCAGCAAGACAGAAGCCTGTGAATTCCAATGTCTCGAGACACGTTTTTTTTACTAGATTTATGTTTATCTTTATTCACAGATATGTTACACGATAAGCTTGGGGAAGGAGATTATAGAAGCCAAGAAGGTAACTCCAATAACACTTCATATTAAATATCCACCCTAAAAGAGAATTTACATTGTTACCAATACAACTATGTTGGACAGTTAAGTCAATATCTATGAACACGGACAACTAAGCTGAGCTGGAAATCCGAGCATCAAGACTTGAATTTGTGATGTCAATCAGGCAACACTTTGTGTGCTCATAGAATTTTACTTTGAGCTATTATTCAAATTATAAATTTTATTTAGGACTTCGCTTGGAATCAGAAAATGTACCCATATCTCAGTAACATGACCATGTTTAGGCTCACTGTCATAATGACCTAGGAGTTGTTCCACTATTCAGTCGATGGAGCAGCTCCAGGATTTGTCTTTTGATGATCACTAGTCTCGTCTCTCTGGTGTTCAGCTTAAAGAGACGCTAAAGAGATATTCACAAATCCAATCAGTTATACAGTATTATAGAAATAATGTGGATTGGGCGGTTGGGTGGCGCAGCGGACATTGCACTCGTCACCAACACAAGAGACACCGGTATCGAATCCGGCTGTCAGCGTTGCCTCCGGCTTGGGCCGGCCGTCATACTGACTCAATTGGCAAAGTCAGCGGGAGGGGAGTCGATGGGTGGTAGTCTGGTCGTTGTAAAACAGCGACTACTACAGGTCGGTTGGGGTGCCTGCACAGCAAAGTCAGGAAATGGCGGGGGCAGTGTGAGCCTCCCACACGTTACACCTCGCCAATGAGAGTCCACGCTGGCAGGTGAAAAGAAGTGACTGGCTGCCTTCACTTGTATCGGAGGAGACATGGGCTTCTATCCTCCCTACGACCGGCCAGTGGGGGGCACATGCGAGCAACGATCAGGACAGGGGAGGGAGAATTGGCACGAGAGGAAATTGGGATGGGAGAAAAATCACAGAAAAAAGGAGAAAAAGTAGATACAAAAAAAAAGAAATAATGTGGATTGTATTTCAGGGTGGATTTTCCTTTTTTCAAAACACAATGATTATGCATCTATCTATTGAATTCTTATTAGAAGAACCCAACACTACTGTGGGTTAGGAGGTAACTAAACCCACACTGGTCGTGTCCACTATAGGACCCAGAGGCTCTCGCCCAGCTGATGAAGTCCATGCCGCTGACCAACGACGGCAAGTTCCTCCTTCTCGATTCAGAGATGGGCGACTCGACTGAGGACGGACAAGAGGACCTGGAGTCCGAGGCCTAGCACCACCTCAGAACCACCACCACCAAGACTGGGGTCTGACTTAACCCCCAAGAGAGGAGACTTTCCCTCGGTAAAGGGTCTGATGTGTCGTCGTCGTCCCCCCCGAGAGTAGACTTTACCTGGGTAAAGGTTTCCTCACGACCCCCTATCCTAGTCCTAACTCTGGTACTGTACCATTCCGTTGTTCTAGCATGGTTTGCCTCCATTGCCCCAACATCATCAGGCCTCCTGGTCTTATTTGCTCTGAGGTGAGAAGAGGGCAGGAGTTTACATGGACCTGTGTTTCCTGGGCCCAAAAGCACTTTTAATGGGGCGGCCATTAGATCTGCTTTTGTAAGGGACCATTTAGTGAGGTTTTGTGGGATTGGGGGAGGTTCTTACAATAGAAGGGAGTGTAATGTATTTAATGTTCATGTTTTTATTCGTTCTTTCCGTTTGCCATCCACCTTAAAGCTGCAGTAGGCAACTTCGGAGAAATGAGCAAGAGTGAGTTTACCTGCCCAGCAGAAAAAAAAACTGATCTGCAAGTGGGTTTGCACATTGTGTGCTTTTTGACGAGGAACGTGATAGTGGTCTTAGTTTTTCGAAGCGACCCTGGGAACACCATTTTGCAGGTAAACTCACTCACTCCAATTTCTCCGAAGTTGCCTACTGCAGCTTTAAGGTGGGTAGGCCGTTGCTTCTACTTAGGTTTACATAGTTTGGTCGTTCGGAGAGCTTTCACAGAACAGTATATACAGTATATGAGGCTCCTTAACAACCGCTGTTATTTGTTTCATTTTGTAGGACAATGTTATTGCACTTCCACAGTGTCTTCATTTAACGAGAGGCTTGATGTCTAAAGAATGCACTATTAATTGCCGTCTGTAAATTTGAATCACAATGAAGGAAAGATAAAGAATACTTAAGAATGAAACTCTTTTCCTTACTTCCCACGGGGCAGTGACTGTGGGATAGTTTGTCAGTAAACCTTGAAGAAGTGGGCATGGTCAGCATGAGTGATTGGCATGAGTCTAGGATGTGTGCGTGAAACTCTTAAGTGGAATTTTGCTGAGCCCACTGTCCTGCCATACCATGAGGCAAAAAAGCCTATTATTCTCAGAATTTCAACTATGCTGAAATTGGTTTGCTTCGAAGTAATGTTCAGATCAAATATATTCTGCAGTAACTTCGAGCACTCTGAACTGATAATGGAGAAAAAAAGAAAGTACATTTCATTCCACTTTTGTAAATATCATTAATTCCAGTGTCTACACAATGGCAAAACAGAGATGATTGCATAATGATCTCAGCTGTTTTCCCCAAATCAGTATGCTAGGAGTGACGCGGTGCATGATTAATGGTCTCCCCAATTCTCTCTCATTCCCTGTGCAATGGATTGGAATCTGCTGGGCGCTGAACTGTAACGAAAACTGCAACACCCCCATGAATTATTCCTATAAACAGCATGTAAACAGAGGATTATGCACACAGTGCAAAGCAATGCGCTCGTCACTCGCCCATAAGAATGCTAATCAAAACATAAGTGTAAAAACTTAGGGGAGAAGTCACTGATCCATTAAATTCCCTCTTACCACTGAATTCCAATGATTCTGACCCGTCCCCCCCTGAGAGGAGACTTTCCCTGGGTAAAGGGTCTAATGTTTCCCCCCCGAGAGGAGACTTTCCCTGGGTAAAGGGTCTAATGTCCCCGTCCCCCCCGAGAGGAGACTTTCCCTGGGTAAAGGGTCTAATGTTTCCCCCCGAGAGGAGACTTTCCCTGGGTAAAGGGTCTAATGTTTCCCCCCGAGGAGACTTTCCCTGGGTAAAGGGTCTAATGTTTCCCCCCGAGAGGAGACTTTCCCTGGGTAAAGGGTCCCCCCGAGAGGAGACTTTCCCTGGGTAAAGGGTCTAATGTTTCCCCCCGAGAGGAGACTTTCCCTGGGTAAAGGGTCTAATGTTTCCCCCCTAGAGGAGACTTTCCCTGGGTAAAGGGTCTAATGTTTCCCCCAGAGAGGAGACTTTCCCTGGGTAAAGGTTTCCTCACGACCCCCTATCCTAGTCCTAACTCTGGTACTGTACCATACCGTTGTTCTAGCATGGTTCGCCTCCATTGCCCCAACATCATCAGGCCTCCTGGTCTTATTTGCGTGAGAAGAGGGCAGGAGTTTACATGGACCCGTTTACTGGGCCCAAAAGCACTTGTAATGGGGCGGTTCCATTAGATCTGCTTTTGTAAGGGACCATTTAGTGAGGGTTTGTGGGATTGGGGGAGGTTCTTACAACAAAAGGGAGTAATGCATGTAATGGTTCATGTTTATATTCTAAAAACCCACATTGAATTAATAGGAATAATGTGCATTTATTTCACATGGGACTGCTCGCTGTTGAAAATAAGTTCATGGTCATTGTTGGGACTCTTTACCGACACTACGCTGAAGGACGTGAATTGCACAATGCTCAAGCATCTTTCCCTTTCATTTTCTGCTGTACCCATGTACAGTCTGTCATACTGGCAGACCTTCCGATACTATTAATGCAAGCTCAGTGAATTATTCCCTTACTTTACCTCCACAAGGGCTATTTTGGCTGGCTCTATTGACCATATTCACATGCACCTTGGGTGGGAACAGGGGGGAAAGGAATCCCATCCTGAGCAAGACAAGCAAAGAAAAAAAGAATGACCTCCGTGTGAATATTGGTCAATAGAATGAAAACAGTTGACGCATGCAACCTTTCAAGAAGCTACACTGACTCTAGTCACTTATCCTTACAATTGTACAATGTATTTGGACTTTGTTCTGCTTTTTAAGTGTAATAATGCAATGTGGGGGGGGGGGGGGGGGTACTATTTGTTGTGGAAAATGAAAGTAATATTAGCAAGGACTGCATTCCTCCCTTCCGCTATAACTCTTTTGTAAATGACTGTGTCTACTACCCATCAGGCTTTGCACTCATGGTTTGACCTAGTTTTCTAAACAAAATGTTAACATGCGATCTTTAATAAATATAAGTGACTTTTTTCTTACCTGCTCACATTTTCTCTTAATTAAGCATTTTCAACGTGAATGCCAGTGTGGAGTATTAATTCATTCAAAATAAGAATCGTGTTGCATTTATTATATTTACATGAAATAAAATGAAGCCTGTCCCTTATTTTACACAAAGAACCTATAGACACGGGCTTGAACCAGGCATGGCAGCACACCTGAGCACTACGAATATTACATTTGGCAACATGGGTTTTTTATCATCCCCGAATAAAGTCTGCATTTTAGATGGACGGCTAACTGCATAGCCAGGCACACGCCGAAATAGACGGATACAATTCATCATCAGGGATATTCAATGAGAAAATCCATGCCACGATAATACAGTAGTTCTACAAAGAATACTTTGTACATCCAAATGACTGCAGCTTGACTATTTACAGACATTTCATTTCATTTCATTCTGTACACAGAGGATTAAGATGATGATGACTCACAAGAGGAAAATGGTAACACTTTGCTCATGTAACACACACACACACACACACACACATACACACAGAGCTCAGGAGTCTTTGTAGTAGTTGTTGAAGTTGATGCGGAGCAGGAAGTCCTCCAGATGAGGCTGGTAGCCTCGGTTCACCAGCTTGGTCACCACTGAGGAAGGAAGAGGAGGTTTACAGAGATGAGCGTCGACATTTCACTGTATGTCGACTCCACAACGGAACAACCTTCTACCTAGAAAGCTATTGTACAATTATTCATTCAAACCTTTATTTATTCTCGAAAGGACAATTGAGGTCACCCTCATTTTCAATGTCGTCGAGACTTTACAGACATTTCAATGCATACATTTTTACAATATAATAATACATATTAATAACTATCTATATAGCACTTTTCACACATGAACTGCAGTGCAGAGTGCCCCACAGCAATTAGTATAAAATGAACATATACAAAATCAGCACACAATTGACAAAATAAAAAACAATGCATAAATTGCAGACATACGAATAGGTATAAAAGACAATAAAAGTAGTGCAACGTAAACGTGCAGACATAAGAATAGGCATAAAATAAGTACAATAGTACAATGTTGCTCGAAGGCATGTGAACCCCCCCCCCCCCCCCCCCCCCCCCGGAACAGCTAGTCCCCCAAACACCCAACACATCAATCCCTACCACATCCCCATCCAAGACCCCCGATCAAGCACGCCATGACAAACGGCCCGCGCACCACTCACACCGCCCGACGGGAATGCCAGCCCCAATTACAGTCAGTTGGATGATCACAACGAGGAAAGCCGCCTGGGATTTGCTCTTCTCTTCTTCTCAGCTTGTGGCTTTGTAACTATTTAAAATGGGCATGAACTAGCAGCCAAAGCAGCGCTTCTCAGGACCCATTATGTTCTACCGGCGGAGCGTTTCAACAGAGCAGCAGTGCGCTCACCGTGGTGGATATACAGCTTACCTTTGAACAGGAAGTGAGAGTAGTACTTGAAGGTGTTGTAGGACTGCTGCATGGCCACGAAGCTGGGGTGAGACACCTCCCCCTGCTGGCTCTCCCAGGACTGAGCGATGAGCTGAGCGCGGAATTTCAGGATGAGGCTAAAGATGCTGTGGATGATGTTCATGACGGGAGCGGCCTTCTCTGTCAGGAGGCCTCTGGGAGGGGGGGGGGGGGGGGGGGTTATGAAGAAATGATGAGCTGCTTTCAAAGGACTTTTAAGCTCACCACACTTTTCCTAAATGAGATTAAATCATTCATAGGGTTCAAAGGTCAGGCTCTGACTGGAATTTTAAAATGGTATTAAGTAGGGATGCTCGATATTGGCTTATTTACCGATACCGATATACCGATATTGTCCAACTCTTAATTTCCGATACCGATATATGCAGGGTTTCCCCGCCCGAAAAACTGAATAATTTCAGGTAATTAACATTACATATCTCTTGTTGTGGAATTAACACAACATTATGCATACTTTTGACAATAAATAAAATCTGAATTTGTTCTTACTTGCTTGCCTGGGTAAATAAAGGTTATAGAAATGTAAAAAAAAAAAAAACTATACCGATATTTTCCGATATCACATTTTAATGCCGATATCGGCCGATAATATCGGACATCCCTAGTATTAAGAGAAGTATGACTAGATGAAATGAAGAGTGTGTGTGTGTGTGTACCTGAAGATGGCTCTGTTGAGGTAGTCTGCGTGCATGCGGTGGATGGCGTCCAGGTCGCCGGCGGTGGCCAGCTTGGCTGTGAACTCACTCCAGGACACCTGCAGGATCTGGTTGGCGATGTAGCCCTGGATCACCTTGACGAAGTGCTGCATCTCATGCCTGTAGAGCTGCAGCTGGTGGAACTGCACCGAGCGCCCTGCGCCTTTCACCAGGGCTGTCGTGACGAGAGCACACGTCAGGTCCGTCCAAACGGCTCTATTATATCATCATCACTTCTGTTATTATTACACACAGGATACCCAGTGAGACGCTGGTTCTCAACCAGGGGTTCTTGAGGGAGTTTCAGGGGGTACCCACGTAAATAGGGCTTATAGCCCAATGAGAGAATACATAAGTGACTGTTTTGTTTTGATTTGATTAAGGATCCCCATTAGCTGGTGCCATAGCAGCCAGCTAGCTAGCTATCCTGGGGTGCATATAAAAAACACAAGTAAAACCATACAATAGCAAATATGAATAAAACAAACCAAAGTAGGACACCTGAGATGATGTATAAACAAGACAAAACTATACAAACACAGCCGACAAACAAATGACAGTCTTAGGTCAAATTTGAGTTCCTTTAAAAAAGAAGCAGAAATATGGAGGCAGATTAGTCCAGAGAGATATTGAGCTATAAATAAAAGATGGCAGTAGTTCTTGGACAAGGTAGTACAAGCTGACCACCGCTAGACCCTCCAGTGTTATGATCATGAACAGTATTACTATAAATCAATTGTTCCAACAGAAAAGCTGGAGTTTTACTACCAATGACTGAATAACAGTGTATTCATTGACAGCCTGTTCTCAACTGTAAGCCAGGAGAGGCCATCATGCATTCCATTCACATTGGATCAACCCAGAACCAACCGTGCTGCACAATTGTGAACAACCTGGAGCTTCCTGCTCTCACCACCTGCAGCAGACGACCAGACCATAGAACAATAGTCAAGGTGACATGATGAAACTAAACTAAACTCAGCTACAGAATTCGGGATCATATCCAACAACAGAAATCTACTCGGATATAATCTCGTCAAATGGGGTAAACTTTATTCATATACATTCGGGGGGTCCTCGCAACAACAAATGTTTGAGGACCACTGAAGTAAATGGACTGCATTTATATAGCAGCTTTTATCCAAAGCGCTTTACAACTTACTGTATGCCTCACATTCACTCACACATTCACACAGCAATGGCGGAGGCGACCATGCAAGACACCAACCTGCTCATCTGGAGCAGTTAGGGGTTAAGTGCTTTGCTCAAAGACACTTCGACACACAGCTGGGAGGAGCTGGAATCTAACCGGGAACTTTCAGATTACCGGTCGACCGCTCTACCTCCTGAGCCACTGTCGCCCCCTGATGTAGTACGAGTAAAGAGTAGGGCTGTCCCCGACTAAGGATTTGTATAGTCGATTTGTAGTCGCTCAAATGAGCCGATAGTCTACTATTAAATTTTTTTTAAATGTCATTCCATTTGGGCTGTGGGGGGTGCTTAATGTCTGAAGGAGTCGACAGAAGGCTTCTTGTCCTCTGCAAAAGCATGCAATTGGTCCTCTGATGGATACATGTTGATATTTGTCTAGTCTAGTGTGTTCATTAGATGGGTGAAATCCTCTTTCAGTGCCTCTGTGCCTGTTTTCTTAGGCAATTAGCCTCTGGTATGCGTGCCATTAGCGTTAGCCACGCTTCTAGGCCTCTTTGCTTTTGGAAAGAATGATATATATATAAAAAAATAAATAAATAAAAATAATTATAATACATATATATATTTTGCATTCGACTAAGAGGTTGGCAGTCGACTACGGCTCCTTTCGATCGATTAGTCGACTATTCGACTAATAGGGGTCAGCCCTAGTAAAGAGTATCTTTAGAGTCCCAGTAAAGAATCCCAGTAAAGAGTATATTTAGAGTCCCAGTAAAGAGTATCTTTTAGAGTCCCAGTAAAAATCCCAGTAACGAGTATCTTTAGTCTTTTGTCTTCTTCGCGTCAATACTGGGGCAGTTTTCAAGGAAATTCTTAGCTGACTAAATGGCTGACCACTTGCTTATTCTCTCCCTCTCCTCGCCTGTCAAAAGGTACAGCGGAGGAGTGAGTCCGCGCTGCAGGTACGACACCACCTCTCTCTCTATTCTCCATGCGGTCAGGGTGGGTGGACACACCTCCAACTCAATCTCCCTGAGTACTTGGGTCCCCCCAGGGCTGTGTTCTCAGCCCCCTGCTGTACTCACTGTACACACATGACTGTGGCCAGGTTCAGCTCCAACTCCATAGTGAAGTTTGCGGACGACACAGTGGTGGTGGGGCTGATCTCTAACAATGACGAGAAGGCCTATCGGGAGAAGGTTGATGTACTGGCACGTTGGTGCCACTGCCGGGATAACAGCCTACTCCTGAACATTGGTAAAACCAAGGAGCTGATCGTGCATTTTAGGAGAATACAGCACGGGACACACAAGCCACTGTGGATAAATGGGGCTATCGTAGACAGGGTGAGCAGTTTTAAGTACCTGGGAGTCCACATCACAGAGGACCTGACATGGTCAACTCACATAGACACTGTGGTAAAAAAGGCGAAACAGCACCTCCCTGTACACACACGACTGTGTGGCTCAGCGGAGTAGCAATACAATCATCAAATTTGCTGACGACAGTGGTGGTGGGCCTGATCTCTGCCAACGACGAGAGGGCCTACCTGGAAGAGGTCAAGGTCCTGGCGGGATGGTGCCAGGAAAACAGCCTCTCCCTGAACGTCAGCAAAACAAAGGAGATGATTGTGGACTTCAGGAGGTCGGGGGTCAAGGACTACAGCCCCCTCAGCATCGACGGGGCACCGGTTGAGAGAGTCAACAGCTTTAAGTACCTCGGAGCCTACATATCCGAGGACTTGACATGGACCACACACATTGACAGTGTTGTGAAGAAGGCACGACAACGCCTCTACTTCCTCAGGCGCCTAAGGAAGTTCCAAGTCAGTCAGAAGATCCTTAAGAACTTCTACTCATGTACAATAGAGAGCATCTTGACTGACAACATCACCTCCTGGTTTGGGAATAGCACTGCACAAGACCGAAGCAGACTACAAAGAGTGACACGTTCAGCCGAACGCACAATTGGAGGGGGGCTCCCCACACTCCAGAACATTTACAACAAGCGTTGCAAGGGCAAGGCTAAGAGAATCATTAAAGACTCCAGTCACCCGAACAACTGCCTCTTTGAACTGCTGCGGTCAGGCAAGCGATACCGGAGTCTCAAGGCGAGCACAGAAAGACTCAGAAGAAGCTTCTATCCCCAGGCCATCAGGCTGCTAAACGAACAATGAACACTACACAACAACAACCACCAAACGCACATAGCACACACATCCACACGCACACACTCACTTTAAACAAACACACTGTAGCACCCACTCCACACACTTTATAGCACACACCCACTTTAAACAAACACACTGTAGCACCCACTCCCCACACTTTATATTTATTGATGAAGGATTGCACTACAACTCGTACACCTTACTGTAAATTGTACCTAAATTGTACCTCATCCCATTTCTGCTTTGCACTATATAGTACTGTACATTAGTACACTGCATAGTATTGTATATTATATGGTAACTCAGTTACGTCTATTCTGCATCGAACATTGTACATATGTCTATACTGAACACTGTGACCTCATTTTCTACTTCTAAATTACATGCTATACTATGTTATTTGATACTATCTTGTCTAGCACAGTCTCTTGAGCGTAACAGTAAGAAGCATTTTGTATGAAAGTATTCTGTACTTCTGTATGACAACTATTAAAGAAACTTGAAACTTGAAACTCTACCACCTGAGACAATTAAGATACTCCACTCCTTCTATTCCGGGGCTGTAGAGAGCATTCTGACTGGGAACATCACTGCCTGGTTTGGAAACAGCACAGCCCAGGATAGGAAGGAGTGGTGCGCTCAGCAGAATTGACTACGGGTATTGCACTACCACCCCTGTAGGACTTATACAATAGGAGGTGCAAATCCAGAGCCAGAATAATGAAGGACCCTCACCACCCCAACAACAGCCTGTTCAAGCTGCTGCGGTCAGGCAAGCGCCTCTGTATACACGCAACAAGAACAGAGAGACTAAGGCTCAGCTTCTTCCCTCAGGCCATCAGAACAATGAACACTGATCTCTCCACATACAAGCACACATGAGCACACACACACACACACACACACACCATAGGTCACTTTAAACACACAAGAAAAGGACACTTTAAAGGAAGGAAAAACTTGTTGTGATTGTTGCATATTTGCATTTGTTGCATGTACACTCCTATACAATGTGCAGTTTTTCTTCTATGTCCCTATGCTATACTTGCTGTTACTAACTACACAGTAAATTTTGCAGAGTAAATTTTTTTGTAAAATGTACTCAGTTTGAGTAAAATTTACTCTGCGAAATTTACTGTGTAGTTAGTAACAGCAAGTATAGCATAGGGACATAGAAGAAAAACTGCACATTGTATAGGAGTGTACATAGGATCCAGTGCCTTTAACACTTTGAGTGCCAACGACGAGATTAATCGTGCTAACTCGCCATGCGTTGAGTGCCAATGACAAGTTCTCGTCTTTTAATCGCTATATCTTTTATTAGCGATATCCATTCATTTTTCATCCATCCAGCCTGACGTTATCATTGTGAATGGGTCTGAGCTCGAAAAGGGCAAATACCGCCGCCTATCGTCTCCCGGATGGTAATCAGATGTTTTTTTCTCAGCCATCACAGCGTGTCTGTGTGTGTGTGTGTGTATGATGTTAGCGCTGACCAGGTCATGGATAATAGATTTTTCAGCCCGCTTCTCTAGCGTGCATAAGTACACATATACTATCGATAATCTAGCGTTTATTTGAAAACTATTCATAAATCAGCCGAAAAATGACAACGTGTTTCGTGTATTCCACTAAAGAGCTATTATCGCGGAATTTCTCTGGAATTACTAGAACTCTCCAAAACTATACTCGTATTCAAAACGGTATAAAACGGAAATGTACCAATGAAAAAACAATCCGTTTTGTACATGTTGACTGCAAGCAAGTCATTGATAAGCAAGGGGTGTTTTATATATAGTTTAAGCCTTCGCAAATTTCCCGACCTCCCATTGACTTCAGCGCTGGCACGGAACGGCCATATATGGTCAAAGGGGCGTGGCACTCAATGTGTTAAGCGATTTATTAACATGTCTATTTACCATGTGTATTCTAGTTATCTTATTATTATTACTACTATTACTATTGTTTTATTGCACAATCGTAGCGGGCATGGCCAACCGCATTTCACTGTATGCCCTGGTATGTATGTGATGAATAAACCCTTGAATCTTGAATTCTCTCTCTCACCTGTTCTCTTGAGATGGAACCAGACGTCACGAAGGCTCCACGCCATGTGTTTCAGCTGCAGCAGGAAGGAGAACAGACGGTTGTACTTGTTCATGCAGCTGTCTGTGATGATGGTGTTCAAAGGCCAGTCCACCTGGGAGAGAGAGAAGAGAGAATAGAGAATAGAGAATAGAGTTATATAGAGAGAGGTAATAGAGTTATAGATAGAGGGAGAGAGAATAGTTATATAGAGGGAGGGAGATAATAGTTATAGATAGAGATATAATAGAGTTATAGATAGAGTGAGAGAGAAAGATAATGCAGTTATATATAGAGAGAGAATAGTTATAGAGGAGAGAGAGAGAGAATAGAGTTATATAGAGAGAATAGTTAGAGTTATATAGAGAGGGGGAGAGAGATACAATTTAGTTATAGAGGGGGATAGAGAGAGAAAGAGAATAGTTACGTAGAGATAGATAGAGTGAGAGGGAGAAAGAGAGAATAGAGTGTTAGAGGGAGAAATAGAAAGAGAATAAAGTTATAGAGAGAAAATTGTTATATAGAGAGAGAGAAGTTATAGATAAGAGAGGGAAAAGGGGGGAGGAGAAAAGAAGGAGAAAGAGGTAGAGAGAGGGAAAGAAGGAGAAAGGGAGGTGCAGATGGAGATACAGGAGGAGGGTGGGGGTGATGATACATGCAGGGAGAGTGATGGTAAAGGTCGGAGGGAGGGATGGAGCGTGAGGAGAGGGAGCGAGGGAGATGGCGAGGGAGATGGCGAGAGACAGATAACAAGCAAGGGAGCGAGAGAGAGGCGAGAGGTCACAGGGAGAGATAGAGTAGGAGGATGAAGGACAAGGTAGCAGAGAGAGAGAAGAGAGGACAATGCGACAGGCATTACTCACAGCGTGCCATCAGAAAAGCAGTCCAACTCCAATCAATAACTGCTTAGGTGCTTGACAAGCTCATTTTCCGTTCCCAGAGGACTTCAGTCAAAACATGACAGCCTGTCACACTCCTGCTGTCACTTCTTGACACACACACACTCATACACACACCAATCCATCACAGATATCTCATCTTAGCCCATCCGCCCCCCCACGACGACTGTGTACGACAGTCTTTTGGTTCTCTCGTTCGCTCGTTTTTTAATCAAACCCAGTCTTTACCTTGTAGCGTAGCTCCAGGCAGTGGAGGTAGTCGGGGGCGTGCGGGTGGAAGGTCTCGGGGAGGAAGTGCAGGGTGAAGGTGGTCTTTACCTTGTAGCGTAGCTCCAGGCAGTGGAGGGAGTCGGGGGCGTGCGGGTGGAAGGTCTCGGGGAGGAAGTGCAGGGTGAAGGTGGTCTTTACCTTGTAGCGTAGCTCCAGGCAGTGGAGGGAGTCGGGGGCGTGCGGGTGGAAAGTATCGGGGAGGAAGTGCAGGGTGAAGGTGGTCTTTACCTTGTAGCGTAGCTCCAGGCAGTGGAGGGAGTCGGGGGCGTGCGGGTGGAAGGTCTCGGGGAGGAAGTGCAGGGTGAAGGTGGTCTTTACCTTGTAGCGTAGCTCCAGGCAGTGGAGGGAGTCGGGGGCGTGCGGGTGGAAGGTCTCGGGGAGGAAGCGCAGGGTGAAGGTGGTCTTTACCTTGTAGCGTAGCTCCAGGCAGTGGAGGGAGTCGGGGGCGTGCGGGTGGAAGGTCTCGGGGAGGAAGTGCAGGGTGAAGGTGGTCTTTACCTTGTAGCGTAGCTCCAGGCAGTGGAGGGAGTCGGGGGCGTGCGGGTGGAAGGTCTCGGGGAGGAAGTGCAGGGTGAAGGTGGTCTTTACCTTGTAGCGTAGCTCCAGGCAGTGGATGGAGTCGGGGGCGTGCGGGTGGAAGGTCTCGGGGAGGAAGTGCAGGGTGAAGGTGGTCTTTACCTTGTAGCGTAGCTCCAGGCAGTGGAGGGAGTCGGGGGCGTGCGGGTGGAAGGTCTCGGGGAGGAAGCGCAGGGTGAAGGTGGTCTTTACCTTGTAGCGTAGCTCCAGGCAGTGGAGGGAGTCGGGGGCGTGCGGGTGGAAGGTCTCGGGGAGGAAGTGCAGGGTGAAGGTGGTCTTTACCTTGTAGCGTAGCTCCAGGCAGTGGAGGGAGTCGGGGGCGTGCGGGTGGAAGGTCTCGGGGAGGAAGTGCAGGGTGAAGGTGGTCTTTACCTTGTAGCGTAGCTCCAGGCAGTGGAGGGAGTCGGGGGCGTGCGGGTGGAAGGTCTCGGGGAGGAAGTGCAGGGTGAAGGTGGTCTTTACCTTGTAGCGTAGCTCCAGGCAGTGGAGGGAGTCGGGGGCGTGCGGGTGGAAGGTCTCGGGGAGGAAGTGCAGGGTGAAGGTGGTCTTTACCTTGTAGCGTAGCTCCAGGCAGTGGATGGAGTCGGGGGCGTGCGGGTGGAAGGTCTCGGGGAGGAAGTGCAGGGTGAAGGTGGTCTTTACCTTGTAGCGTAGCTCCAGGCAGTGGATGGAGTCGGGGGCGTGCGGGTGGAAGGTCTCGGGGAGGAAGTGCAGGGTGAAGGTGGTCTTTACCTTGTAGCGTAGCTCCAGGCAGTGGAGGGAGTCGGGGGCGTGCGGGTGGAAGGTCTCGGGGAGGAAGTGCAGGGTGAAGGTGGTCTTTACCTTGTAGCGTAGCTCCAGGCAGTGGAGGGAGTCGGGGGCATGCGGGTGGAAGGTCTCGGGGAGGAAGTGCAGGGTGAAGGTGGTCTTTACCTTGTAGCGTAGCTCCAGGCAGTGGAGGGAGTCGGGGGCGTGCGGGTGGAAGGTCTCGGGGAGGAAGTGCAGGGTGAAGGTGGTCTTTACCTTGTAGCGTAGCTCCAGGCAGTGGAGGGAGTCGGGGGCGTGCGGGTGGAAGGTCTCGGGGAGGAAGTGCAGGGTGAAGGTGGTCTTTACCTTGTAGCGTAGCTCCAGGCAGTGGAGGGAGTCGGGGGCGTGCGGGTGGAAGGTCTCGGGGAGGAAGCGCAGGGCGAAGGTGAAGTTGGTGGCCAGGGTGTTGTCTCCGTGCAGGCTGTACTGCAGGGCCTTGCTTAGGATGGAGTTCAGCACCAGCGGGGTCAGCAGCTCGCCAGGGGTCTGGCCACTGCCCAGCTAGGGAGGGGGAGGGGGGGGGGAGAGGGCATGGAGGTTAAGCCAAAGTCTGTCTGAAGGGAAGTCGGTTCACTCTGCCGAGACCTGACCAAGATCTCCTTGAATGGGGAGTTGAATCCAACAGTCTGTCACACATGTCCTTGTTTTTCTTTCATATTTGAAGTCACTGGCAAATTGCTGAAAGATTAATTTGGTCAAAAAGGTAAATTTTTGTAACACCTGGTAAACAAGTCACAGTGGAACAGTAATATCATCACCTACTCTTACCACGGCACAGAGCATTTTCTTTCAAAAGTAGTTACAGGCAGCCATATTGGAAGAACTATGCAAATATTCTGTGCAAGGCCTCTATTCTTTTTAGACTATCAAACAGTCTGATTCATTCAGATGTCTGTAGAATAAGAAATTATAAGAAACTTCAGAGTGAAGGATAGATCAAGCCTTTATTTAGATTTAATTACAAGCTTGTATTCAGATCCAACAACATGAGGCAGTAAACGAAAACAAAGACTACCGACTCCTTACCTACAATGTTCAAATATAATGATTGCTTGATAACTGAAAAGAATGACGTTTGCTTGGCCTTCAACAGCCACTTTACCCGGGTTTGATGATGATTGTGAAGAGCCTTCTCCTGGTGATTGGTTATAAATGTAATGTGGAGCATGCCTCTCAGATGTCCTTTGAGGCGAGCCTATTTCTACTAGTGTTTTTTAATTATTGCAATCTATAATATATAATTATATTATTTTGTTATAATGCCCCTGCTGCTTAAATGATCTTCAGCTCACAATGAAGATTAATGCACCTATATGGGAGACTTAGAACTGATCACTGATCTGCCTGCAAGTTTGCAATTGTTTTTTAGTCTATTTCCCCCATTATTCTGCACTTTATCTATGTCTTTATATTTTATTATGTCTCATGTTTACCATGTAAACTGATTATTTGATTATATCAA
This sequence comes from Notolepis coatsorum, assembly GCF_963971535.1. Lineage (NCBI taxonomy): Eukaryota > Metazoa > Chordata > Actinopteri > Aulopiformes > Paralepididae > Notolepis > Notolepis coatsorum. Next base: position 89,164,689 of record NC_140182.1, on the reverse strand, counting down.
TGTTTATTGTTAACTTGTTGATAACTGTATGTCTCCACGACATTGGAAATGACGGTGACCTCAGTTGTCCTTCTGAGAATAAATAAAGGTTTGAATCGTTTCCCACATTATAGTCCTTCTATGCAATCATGCGAGAGGACCTCTCTAAATTGAGCGCTTATTAGAGACCAAAGCATATTATTGAATAGTCTGTATAGTGGTGCCCGAGACATTAAGTATTAAATATGGGGGGGGGGGGGGGGGGGGGGGGGGGGGGGGAAGAAAAAAAAGCAGCAGAGTGGGCGGCTAGGTCAAACACAGAACTCAACACACGCACTTTATTTTGGTTCTTTGTGAAAGGTGTATTTTCTCTTCATTGAGGCAGCAGGAAGGTTGAGAGGGGGTCAGAGGAGAAGAGGAGACGCAGGAGAGAGGCACTCAGGCGGGGGTTCAAGCCTTGGTTAGAAGGGGGGTCGAGAACTCTACGCCGTCCCTGGGCACAGCAACCGACAAACAGTTCTAAGCTGCAAACATATTACCTATGGCGTAGTACTTGACAGTTACACTGGTTGTCGGTACACACACACACACACAATGATGCAGAGGGTTTACAAGGTTGGCTCGCCCTCAGAGGTGGTCCAACAAAATAAATAAAAAATAAGAAAATAAAAAATGCACTGCGCTGGCATACAGTATGCGATTCTTTTTTGAAAAAAGTAATTGCATTCAGGAGGAGACGGGTATGGATGTTTGGCCTTGGGCCTCGTTTCCCTCCAGAATTAAATGAATCTTTAGGGGGGGGGGGGTCTTCTCTTTTTTTGAGTGTGCATTACTGATGCTACTGAGACCTCTGAAACAAGATGGACCACAACACCTCCATCTTAGAGCAGGGGGGGGGACCGGATTGAGTCTCACCTTCTCAAAGAGCAGGTCACTGAGGGACTGGGCGAACTCCCGTCTTCCATCAGCAGGAAGTGACGCAACGCCTCAAAGTGATTCTCCACCCCCAGCTCCACGAAGAAGTAATCTACCACCGCCTTGTTCACCAGGGACACACTGTGAGTGAGAGAGAGAGAGAGAGAGAGAGAGAGAGAGAGAGAGAGAGAGAGAGAGAGAGAGAGAGAGAGAGAGAGAGAGAGAGAGAGAGAGAGAGAGAGAGAGAGAGAAGAGAGAGAGAGAGAGAGAGAGAGAGAGAGAGAGAGAGAGAGAGAGAGAGAGAGAGAGAGAGAGAGAGAGAGAGAGAGAGAGAGAGAGAGAGGGGGAGTAGATAGGAACGAGGAGAGAGACACAGGTAGGGGGAGGGAGAGAGAGACACACACACACAGGTAGAGGGGTTAGGTAGAGGGAGGGAGAGAGAGACACTTGGGTAGAGGGAGGGAGAGAGAGACAGAGAGAGAGTGTGTGAGTGAGTGGGAGGTAGGTAGGTAGAGGGAGGAGAAAGAGAGGGGGGTAGATAGGTAAGGGAGAGAGAAAGAGAGACAAATAGAGGGGGTAGGTAGAGGGAGAGAGAGGTAGAGAGAGAGAGAGAGGTATAGAGAGGGAGAAAGGTAACATTTTCATCACGTTTATAAAAGGATAATTGACGTTCACTCTGCAGCACAACACTTCTGGGGCCCATCTCCTTTGTCACACCTGTATTTTATGAAAATGTAAAGGTTGGCAGCGATGATGAAAATAATTAAAATAAATGAATGCGATATCAAACTCTGTAGCAAACTCCACCACATGGCTGTGTGTGAAATGAAGGTGTATAGCCTGACGGTTCCTGCTGTGCGCTTCGACTCAAAATGCTACTTGATCAGAAACTCCTGTTATCACTTGAGGAGGAAGGAACGAGGAAGATATTTCTCTATACAAAAGCAGCACCGTTTGAGTGTGCAACACCACTTGTCATGGCATCCGGAAGACCGAGGACGTCTGCCAGTGGGGTGAGTGATGGGGGTTTCAAGGACGGCGGTGCTACACAGTCTTTGTGTAGCTCGGATGCAGCGATGTGAACAGCAGCCTGAGTGGGTCTGAGTAGTGGAGAAATGATACGGATGAGTGAAGAAGTCACTAGTACACAGTATTTTAATCGTTTAAATGAGGTCTTCTCCTTTTAGTGATGTTTCAGATAGGGGCTGCGCGGATACCACGTTTCACTGTTCTAGACCAAGAATATTGAACCGATCCATTAGCTTAACTGATCAGTAAAGACTTAGGCCATTAGTCTGGGTTTAACAATCATGGAGATTTAATCCATTTTTCTCCATTAGAGAGATCCGACATGCAACAAATTTAACTAAATCAAGTCGCTCTGCTTTGTTTCTGATATATTGGGATTTCAGTATTGGCTTTAGTCTGGTATGGACCTGAAAATCACAATGCTTGTATGTCTGTATATCCCTACTTCCTATAGAGTAACACAAGACTGATCCATCAGTATTGCTGCATCCCTACTTAATAAATACGCGCACACAATTCTTTTCTCACACACTCAACGCTGTATGATGATCCTGCTCCACTATGGCGATTGAGCGTCAGTCCTTGCCAGCGGCTGTCGAGACATGGAAGGAATGTTTCTTTTGAAAGCACTGAAAATATTCACAATGCGCCGCAACCAATGGCTGCGTCCTAGCTCAAGGATCGTTAAGAGGTTCAATTCTCGATTGGCGGATGCGCGACCATCTTCGTGCGATGCATTGAAAATAGAGAGAAATGTAAATGTTTCAACGTGACAAAAACACCCCCAGAAATCATGCAATTGTAACCCTCTTTGACAGTAGTTTGTTTCAGCTCAGTGGGCTACTGGCTTGTATGTTTGTTCCAGAGTCACAGTGTATTGCTTCTTTATGAGATGTAGCCTCTCTGTTCTCCTCT
>NC_140182.1:89076402-89161651 GCF_963971535.1 Notolepis coatsorum | reverse complement strand
AGAGAGAGAGAGAGAGAGAGAGAGAGAGAGAGAGAGAGAGAGAGAGAGAGAGAGAGAGAGAGAGAGAGAGAGAGAGAGAGAGAGAGAGAGAGAGAGAGAGAGAGAGAGAGAGAGAGAGAGAGAGAGAGAGAGAGAGAGAGAGAGAGAGAGAGAGAGAGAGAGAGGAGAGAGAGAGAGAGAGAGAGAGATGAGAGAGAGAGAGAGAGAGGGGGGAGTAGATAGGAACGAGGAGAGACACAGGTAGGGGGAGGGAGAGAGAGAGACACACACACACAGGTAGAGGGGTTAGGTAGAGGGAGGGAGAGAGAGACACTTGGGTAGAGGGAGGGAGAGAGAGAGACACACAGGTAGAGGTTGGGTAGAGGAGAGAGAAAGAGAGACACAGTAGGAAGGGGGAGATAGAGAGAGACAGAGAGAGTGTGTGAGTGAGTGGGAGGTAGGTAGGTAGAGGGAGGGAGAAAGAGAGGGGGGTAGATAGGTAAGGGGAGAGAGAAAGAGAGACAAATAGAAGGGGTAGGTAGAGGGAGAGAGAGGTAGAGAGAGAGAGAGAGAGGTATAGAGAGGGAGAAAGGGAACATTTTCATCACGTTTATAAAAGGATAATTGACGTTCACTCTGCAGCACAACACTTCTGGGGCCCATCTCCTTTGTCACACCTGTATTTTATGAAAATGTAAAGGTTGGCAGCGATGATGAAAATAATTAAAATAAATGAATGCGTTATCAAACTCTGTAGCAAACTCCACCACATGGCTGTGTGTGAAATTAAGGTGTATAGCCTGACGGTTCCTGCTGTGCGCTTCGACTCAAATGCTACTTGATCAGAAACTCTGTTATCACTTGAGGAGGAAGGAACGAGGAAGATATTTCTCTATACAAAAGCAGCACCGTTTGAGTGTGCAACACCACTTGTCATGGCATCCGGAAGACGAGGACGTCTGCCAGTGGGGTGAGTGATGGGGGTTTCAAGGACGGCGGTGCTACACAGTCTTTGTGTAGCTCGGATGCAGCGATGTGAACAGCAGCCTGAGTGGGTCTGAGGTAGTGGAGAAATGATGCGGATGAGTGAAGAAGTCACTAGTACACAGTATTTTAATCGTTTAAATGAGGTCTTCTCCTTTTAGTGATGTTTCAGATAGGGGCTGCGCGGATACCACGTTTTCACTGTTCTAGACCAAGAATATTGAACCGATCCATTAGCTTAACTGATCAGTAAAGACTTAGGCCATTAGTCTGGGTTTAACAATCATGGAGATTTAATCCATTTTTCTCCATTAGAGAGATCCGACATGCAACAAATTTAACTAAATCAAGTCGCTCTGCTTTGTTTCTGATATATTGGGATTTCAGTATTGGCTTTAGTCTGGTATGGACCTGAAAATCACAATGCTTGTATGTCTGTATATCCCTACTTCCTATAGAGTAACACAAGACTGATCCATCAGTATTGCTGCATCCCTACTTAATAAATACGCGCACACAATTCTTTTTCTCACACACTCAACGCTGTATGATGATCCTGCTGCACTATGGCGATTGAGCGTCAGTCCTTGCCAGCGGCTGTCGAGACATGGAAGGAATGTTTCTTTTGAAAGCACTGAAAATATTCACAATGCGCCGCAACCAATGGCTGCGTCCTAGCTCAAGGATCGTTAAGAGGTTCAATTCTCGATTGGCGGATGCGCGACCATCTTCGTGCGATGCATTGAAAATAGAGAGAAATTAAGTTGATTTACGTTGTTTTCTGGTGTACAGACTCGCATGAAAAAGAATATCACAGAATCTATTTCAATCCATATAGATATGATGTTCGACCATTATATCCAGTTAATCCCCCCCCCCCCCCCCAAGGGCCAGTAAATGTTTCAACGTGACAAAAACACCCCCAGAAATCATGCAATTGTAACCCTCTTTGACAGTAGTTTGTTTCAGCTCAGTGGGCTACTGGCTTGTATGTTTGTTCCAGAGTCACAGTGTATTGCTTCTTTATGAGATGTAGCCTCTCTGTTCTCCTCTCCTTCTCTATGTCAATGCCTGCCGTGTGTTCTGTGAAGCAGGTACAATGGCAAATTGCTGTGACACTAATTGCGACACAACACGATGCTAGTACATAAGAGAGACTTATGATCTCAGTCCTCTCCCTGCAGCTCTCTCTCCCCAAGAGATATTTACTGTGTTGTGAGAGAGCGCCCTGCCCAGGTCTTACTATGTGATGATCTCAATCCCCCTCCAGCTCTCTCTAAGAGAGACTTACTATGTGATGACAGCACCCCCCCCCCACTCCTCTCCAGCTCTTGCTCTCTCTAAGAGAGACTTACTATGTGATGATCTCAACCCCCCCCCCCCTAGCTCTTGCTCTCTCTAAGAGAGACTTACTATGTGGTGAGAGCAGCACCCCCTCCCTGCAGCTCTCTCTCTCCCCAATGGTACGTTCAGATACGACACAAAGAGAAATATCGTCTGGCTTTACTGGCGTCAGTTTGACAGTTGAGAACTAACAAACTGAGGTGAAGACATGCTGACACGTTTGGTCTCAACAGAGGCATTGTTGACATTTACAAAAATTAACCATTTCTAAATGGAACCTATTCAATATATATATGCCACAAAGCATTCATAGGAGTCTATTGCATATTCATTGTTAAGATAAACCTATATTTGCTCCACCTCGCCTGGCAAATTTCTTGCTCAAAATGAAATATGTGCAACTCCAGTGAACACCATTCAGTCTGCCTAGAGCAAGGCTGCATCTATCCATCTTCCCATTGACTCTGTATGCATTGGCGTTGCCTCTAAATTTCGCTTAGCATTGCATTTGAACGTACCATAAGAGACTTACTCAGCCCCCCAGCTCTCTCTCTCTCTCTCTCTCGCCCAAAGAGAGACTTACAGCCCAGACACACCAGCCGTGTGCACGTGCACGTGCACTCGTGGGTTCCGCGCGAGAACAGCGCGCGTGGCCGGGCACACCGAGTCCGACTTCAGAGCGGGCGAAAGTGCACGGAGGAAGAAGGCACGTTTACATTGGAACAGCTGTAAATGCCTAGTCTATTGCGAAGTCAGTCCCCGTTTGAAGATTTTTTTAAAGATTTCCAGTTCCAGTGTTCTATTGTCCATTTTGCATGTATAACCAGTTATTATATAACTAATTAGAATTAATTTTAGAATGATGATCAGTGTGACTGTACTCCTGAAAAAGGGGGGCACAGCTACGTCCGTTAACATGGGAGCGAAAGTGAAACGCTGGTCGCTCGCCCGCTCACCCACCCGCCCACCCGCCTTCGCGCACGGCTGGTGTGTCTGCGCTGTTACTCAACCCCCCCCCCCCCCCCCCCCCATATCTCTCTCTCAAAGAGAGACTTAATAAACCCCCCCCCAGCTCGCTCGCTCTCTCTCCCTAAGAGAGACTTATTCAACCCCCCCCCCAGCTCTCTCTACCTCTTCTCTCTCCATAAGAGACTCACTGTGTGGTGAGCGGTGCGGTGACAGAGTGCTTCATCAGAACAGGCAGGGAGACCATCTCGCTGAGATGGACAGCTGTGGTGTCCGTGGCCTTGCGCATGAGGAGGGCCCCGGGGCCCCGCGTCACCAGCTTCAGCAGCTGGCAGTCTGGGGAGGACGCTGGGAGAGAGAGACAACAGTTATATATATATATAGAGAGAATAGTTATAGATAGAGAGAATAGAGTTATAGATAGAAAGAGAGAAAGAATAGAGTTATAGATGGAGAGAGAGATGACATGTAGCTTCTGAAGAAAAAAAACACATTAACTCAATCAGCGCCAGACCCGAGGAAAGTCGGGTTAACTCACCAACCGTTCAGCGCCATCGTTATTTATTTTATTCGATATTTGTATTAATTTCTCTCACACGGACCTCTGGGTTACCATAGGGAACCACTCTGAGATCGCTAGAGTTTTCTTGGTCAGGCGAGTCTAGCGGTTCACGCGATGACATTGAAACGCGCCGTCCAATGACCCCGATGCATGTGTTGTGGTGGATTATGTTGGCGACACGATGGACACCAATACTGGAAATCGCGATCAGACAATTGGAATACTCTTTTTGGGGTACCTCCTAGTGAAGGTAAGGATTATTATGACATCAATCCTGCTTTGATCCAACCATGATTTCACATCGATCACAACGACCATGTGTAACGTACTCCAGAACGTATGCCGCTGGTGACGATCAAAGCATCAACAACCCTCCCCCCCCCCCCCCCCCCCTTTCATGCATTCATGATGAAACATAATACCTATTATATACATTTGATTTGGAAATAGTAGCGTGTCCAGGCAAGCAACGCCAATGCTTTTAGTAAAATTCACGTATTGGTCCATAGCGCCGTTTTGTGGCATTAGCCAGGATGAGGATCACTCTGAAACTATACTTATATTCACCACGGTATAACACGTGAACCTATACATGGAAAAATGTATTCTTTTTCACATATTGAACAATGGATAGTTGATGTCAAATGAGCCATAGTATTGTATCCATAGCTATAATATAGAATATAGATATAGCCCTGCAAACACAGCCACACATTCCTATCTCTTAGAGCGGTGGCGCAGTAGGAACAAAGATGCGCTAGGCCCGCGGTGCTGAATGAGTTAATAAACAAAACAATAACAACAAAAAAACATGATGAATTGACTTGCCTTTAAAAATATGTGAATAGTCTTAAAAATTGCCGACATAACTTGCAAATTCAGCCGAGTTGATGCAAAGTCACCTCTGATATCTGACGCCATTTCTCAAATATGTATTTACCTGGAACTATGTTGATTCTAGGATAATAGCACCACCGACTGCACAATTACTCAAAAATAGCTTTCCCTGCCAGTATACAACTTAGGAGCAACACCTAAGCATTTTTGCACAGCGCCCAAGTTCATTGAATGGGTAAATCTAAAAAAGAAAATCAGTCTGTCGATGCACAGCTATTAGACGGTAGATGGCTTGTGACATGTACCAGGCGTGTGCCACGGTTACGAACCAGGGCTGCTCCCCCGGGGTAATTACACTATTACCCAGTAGATGGTGCCATGAATCCACACCATAACTCCACACGGCTGTATCCCCACACAGCCACCAAACCAAGGTTGAGGTAGACATGTTGCAAATGTAATTATAGGGTCAAATAAATCATATTGTTAAATCAAAGTCTGGTGTTAGTTTTTCACAAATATGGTAATGATAGTGGTCCAAAATTATGTGAAAATGCATAGTGTATTAGTGTTTTGTTAAATGATATTACACTTTCTTGAGGGTGGACCCCCAAAGCCTCCCCCGACCCCACCCACCCCACATCCACCAGCTCCTAAGCCCTCCAAAAAGACAGGCCCTGTCATTCTGACATTACAGTGTAGTACGGACTGACGGCTTGAAAGAAGCCGCACGCTCTGAAACTCTGATACAAAATAAATCTTTATTGATTACCAACGGTTTAAGAGACAAGCCATCCTTCACCCAAAACGTTGGTGATCAATACAAAATGTATTCTGCATTGGAGTTATGGGGGCGTGGCTACTTTTGAAGTCTCACAAACTACAGGCCATGTTAACGTGAATCAAGGTGTGCAATTTCCCTTCCACTGAACTTACACATGAGGTTGTAGCAGTCTTCATAGTGCTCCACCTGGTACTGGGTGGCCAGGGAGAGGAGGTATTCCTGTTCAGAGCTCTCTCCAGGGGATAAGCCCAAGCTGGCTGCCCAGGACCGCATGTCCTCAGCCAGCTGCTGCTGCTCACTGCTCAACTCTGGAGAGAGAGAAGTAGGGTGCATTCAGTGAACTTGTCTGTTTTTTATAGGTTCCATTCTAAAAACAAATAATATGTTAATATGAATAAGTTACATTGTAAACATTAAATCAGTAGCATAAGTTTATTAATTTCACTTTTCACCAAGTTAAAGGAACGCCAACATTATGGGAAACATGTCTACTCCAGAGTCAGACAATAAGATAGATACCAATTTCCTCAGTTGAAAGCTATCCGGCTGCAAGCTAGCCTAGCACAGCACAAATTAATGGAAGCGGATACGGACCAGCTGGCCTAGTTGTTGGCCAAAAACACATCTCCCAGAATTTTAAGCTAGGCTCGTGGTCTGCATCCACTTCCATTCATTTGTGCTGTGCTAAGCTAGCTTGCAGCCGGGTAACTTTCTAGACAGGAAATTGGTATCCATCTTCTTGTCTGATTCGGCAGAAGACGATGTACCGGTAAGCGCATTTCCCATAATGTTGGCGTGTTCCTTTAACATCGATAAGTTAAAATGTAAACATCATACATATGCATATCGTTTATAAGCTCTTGCACACATGACTGATTACACTACCTTGATTGTCTTGTGGTCTCTGGTCTTTCACCACACACCCTGTTCCCAGTGCAGAGTCAGAGGAGTGGCCGTAGGCATTGGCCAGTATGGGCGAAGGTAGGGGCTGTACCATGGACACCACACAGCCCACCCCCAACGCAGAGTTTGTGGAGTGGCCGTAGGCGCTGCCCGGTAGCGGGGAAGGACGCTGTTCGGTTCCAGACACCATACACCCGGTGCGCAGGGCCGAGTCCGAGGAGTGGCCGTGGGCACTGCCGGGTAAGGGAGAAGGTAAGGGCACAGTGCCTGTCACCACACACCCGACGGCTAGCATAGAGTCTGAGGAGTGACCGTACGCGCCGGGCAAAGAGGCCGATATGGTACCCGATACCACGCACCCTACCTGCAGGGTGCTGTCGGAAGTGTGCCCGTGCTTACTCGGGCGAGGTCTCGCTTCAGGTACGTCCGACACAAACTCACCCACCTTGATGTTGGCATCAGATGAGTGACCGTGGATGTTTGGAGATGGAAGGGGGTAGACAAATTCTGAAACATTCTCCCCGACTTTAATGTGTGCATCGGAGACGTGACCGTGAACGTTGGGGGAAGGCGTAGGGTCAACCACATCTGAGACCAGCTCACCAACCTTGATATGGGCATCGGAGACGTGACCGTGAACGTTGGGGGAAGGCGTAGGGTCAACCACATCTGAGACCAGCTCACCAACCTTGATATGGGCATCGGAGACGTGACCGTGAACGTTGGGGGAAGGCGTAGGGTCAACCACATCTGAGACCAGCTCACCCACCTTGATATGGGCATCGGAGACGTGACCGTGAATGTTGGGGGAAGGCATATGGTCAACCACATCTGAGACCAGCTCACCCACCTTGATATGGGCATCGGATGCGTGACCGTGAACGTTGGGGGAAGGCGTAGGGTCAACCACATCTGAGACCAGCTCACCCACCTTGATATGGGCATCAGAGGCGTGACCGTGAACGTTGGGGGAAGGCGTAGGGTCAACCACATCTGAGACCAGCTCACCCACCTTGATATGGGCATCGGAGGCGTGACCGTGAACGTTGGGGGAAGGCGTAGGGTCAACCACATCTGAGACCAGCTCACCCACCTTGATATTGGCATCAGAGGCGTGACCGTGGCCGCTGGTGGAGGGTGAAGGAGCGGTCACCTCCGATACAAAATCCCCCACCTTTAAATGAGCATCGGAGGAATGAACGTGAATATTAGGCAAGGGGAGCGGAGCATCCACTTCTGAAACACGCTCCCCGACTTTAACGTGCGCGTCCGAGGGGTGACCCTGAGGGTTCATCACAGGAGGCTCCATCGCACCAAAGCCAGCGGCTTTCCCAGCCTCAGCCACTTCAGTCTCCTCCTGCTCTGTCATAGCCGTCTCTTGTTGTGGCGCCTCCTGCTTGCAGTCCACCGTTGCTTCACTCCCATCCGACAGTTGTATGGAAGCCTGTGAGGGGTGCCCATGCACGTTAGCCTTGGATGTATCCAGGGGCACCTGGGGGGTATACTGTCCCAGGGGGAAGCTGGACAGGGAGGCGTGGCCATGAGGACTGGCCGTGGGGAGAACCTCCTGGACCTCAGACACATTCTCCCCGATGGGGATGTGAGAGACAGATGGGTGGGGTACATGGGGCTGGACAGTCGGTCCCCAGCGAGGCCTGGGCTGATCCGCGGCTTGGTCGGTAATTCCCTCCAGTGGACTAAAGGGGGTACTGAAGTCATAGTCGACGGGTGGAGGTTTAGGAGGAGCGTCGGGGAGGTCAGAGCCGATCTCCTGCAAGGCCTGGTCTACCTGCAGGCTGTCGGGGGGTTGCCGGCGCTTGGGGGGAAAGTCGCTGATGTCGATGTGCTCAGAGATGAGGGCGGGGTCCACTGTGGAGAGGGTGGGAGTAGGTGAAGAGGGGCTGAGCGAGTCAGATGGGGCAACAGAATCCGTACTCTGCTCCTCTGACTGCTGTTCAGAGGGCTGTTGGATGGCGCACTCCTGTGAAGAAATCCCAGAACGTCACGTTTTAGTCGTACGTAACACTCGAACAAAGCACAACATAGTGTGGACAGACTGTGGGAGAATGTCATACCTCCGTTGGTTGTGATGTCGTCTGTTGTTGGGCAGATGGCGCAGGTGGCGATACTTCGATGGGAGGTCTTTCTTGGCCTAGGGGATATTTCTCCAGGATAGCCTGGTAATTAGATGAGAAAATAACCTCAATCATCAAAATGACCTCAGTTATATGACAATCTACCATAATACAATAACTTCCATCATTAGGGCGGCTAAGTGGCGCAGTGGGCAAAGCGCTCGCCACTAACGCAGGAGACGCTGGGTTCGAGCCCAGCTCTCGGCGTTGCTACCAGCTTGGCTGGTCGTTCATACTAACACAATTGGCAGTGTTAGCGGTGGGAAAGCTGGTGGGTGGGGATTGGACGTTGTGGACAGGGACTCCTACAGGTCGGTTGGTGCGCCTGTACAGCAGAATCAGGAAGTAACGGGGCAGCGTGAGCCTCCCACGCGTTACTCCTCGCCACTGAGAGATTGCGCTGTACAGGTGAAAAGATGCGACAGCTGCCTCCTCGTGTACCGGAGGGGACACGTGATGCAAGGCTTGGTCCTCACTGCAGCCGACCAGTGGGAGGCATAGTCTAGCAACGTTCGAGACAGGGGAGGGGAGAATTGAAGGGAGAATTGGCGAGGCGAAATTGGGATGGGAGAAAAAATAGAAAAATAAGGAGAAAAAGTGGATCAAAAAAATAACTTCCATCATCCTCCCTCCAGGTTGTGTGTGTTTTGAGTTAACTACATGCTCACCCTGGTCTGCTGCTGGTCCTGCAGTAAGAAAGTTGCACGGGCTTCGCCCAGCCTCATGCGCTGCACCCTCCACAGAGCCCGCCTCTCTCTGCGAGCGGCCTCCTCCGACAGTCGGCTGTACTGAGCAATCAGCTCCTTCCTACAAGGAGGGCGGAATCAGTAAAGTTGTGTTACAAGTTGGGAGCTTCATATTTGAGTGGCTGTCAAAATCATCTTTATGCGGATGACACTATTGTCTATTGCATTACTGACTTTGTACAACTAGTCATTGAGAATCTGCAAATCTCCTTTGATGCTCTGCAAGATGCGCTTATTAACACTTTGATTGCCTAAGGCTAAATTCATGATATACCATCCGTTGCCAGCTCTATTTAACATGGAGAAGTTCCCCTTCTTTGCAGGGCTATAACTTTTTAAATTCTATTGCTAAATTGCCATTATTAGGGCCCATTCAATGTCCTATATGTATTGTTCAGGGTGTATGAACGTTAAACTTTTTCATTCACATATTCATACTAAAATATGATCTAAAGTATAAGTATGTTTTCATCTCTTTCTGCAGCTTTCTCCAGAACGTGATTTATAGCCCCAAATGCATTATATTGATAATCAAATACAGTTTGATAGCAATCGGCGCGATATAAAAAAATCCAACTGGACGGACTTCTGGAAGTTACTACACGTCATCTGATGTTGACCGGATGGGCGAGGGGGCGTTTATAATTCTGTGGGCAGCATTATACCATTCATCTAATGTGGGTCAAATGTTCATCATAGCAGTTAGTGTCGAACACGGTAATATTACACGCTAAAACTCACCCCAGTCTCCGCGGGCCGTTGGGCGATCAGTGTGGGGTAGACAGTTTTCCATTATGGGATGTTGAAATACCCGGTCCATTTCCAGGTTGTATAATAATATATACGTCCAAATCATGTTGTTTTTTCAAGTTATTTGCAGCGATCGATGTTCACTGTGTGAAGACTGAGTCTCTCTAACATTAGCGAGTGCCCGGACCACATATGGAGTGAGTCCTGCCGGGTTAAAGGTACTGTAACATCCGTTTTTTCTATCTGCCGATCGGCCACCAGATGGCGGTCTTGAACCGCTAGAGGATTGAGAGGAGATCACACTTGTGTCTCAGGGCCCCGGAAAGGAAATATGATTCCGATCACAGATTTTTGAAATATTGATATCAAAGACGAGTTACGGCGTCTTCGGCAACTTGAGCATGGCGGGGAAGGACGCCTAAACTCGTCCTTTGGCAACTAAAGTGTTAATAAAAAATGTGTACTTAAACAAAATTTATGATAGAGCCAGATATATTGTTTACAATAACTTGCATAATCCACTGTGAGTCGGTCCGACAGTCGCATCTGGCTTGATGAGAAATGTACATTTAAATACCATAATTGACAATCTTGCCAGTAAAATACTGTAAAATAAATTGGCTTCTTGTACAGGAACAGACACAGCATCCCAATGATTACCTGTATATCACTCAGCCCTTATTGGACTAGACCTCTGGACTTCAAACCCCCAGAATGAACACAGAACTTGGGAAATCTGCTTTTAGCTTCGGTGTCCCCAACATGTGGAACGTCTTGTAATATACATTAAAACTCAATACTATAGTATCCTTTGGCCAATTTAAATCCTTAACCTCTTAAGCCCGATCCATATTTTAAGAAAATTCGCCTAAAAGTACATACCCAAGTAAATAAAAGATTGCTCCACTTCTACAAGGTCCATTTGCATGTTCTTGGTATATAGGGACATAATATGGACCTCAGGGAATGTATTGCGTCTGTTACTATGCTTGAGTAAATTGTAATGAACCAAGATTCAAAAGGTTTATTTATCACATACATACCAGGGCATACAGTGAAATGCGGTTGGCCATGCCCGCTTCGATTGTGCAAGAATACAATAGTAAATAAAATAAGTAGAAGATGATAAACCAAAAGGAGAATATTAATTATAATTATTTTATAATAAAAAAAAAAATCATCTTTGACGTGAATAACACCATGCCAACATTGACCAGATGTGAGAAATTGCCACTGAGCTCATTCAGTACCTTCTTGAGATCAAGTGTACAAAAAGATCTAAGTAAATTAATAAAGGTACTGAATTTTGCCATCTGGACAGTCACATGCAATTTTAAATATGAATATAGAATATCACAGATCACAGCTATTTACTCCTGAAAGGTTCATTTGGTATACTGTCATCCCGAGCCCCAAGATGGCGATTTAACTCGATACTGCTGAAAAACAATGAATATATAATACAATTCAAAGTTGAACTTATTAAATTCCTGCGGAGTAATGCGAATTCAGTACAGGATCCCAGAATGTTATGGATGTCGGTAAAGGGTTTTATTAAGGATTACACTACGGTCTTTGCCTCCAACCTACGCAAGAATCGTTGTTCCAAATTGGTAGAGCTGGAAACGCTTTACTCCTCGTTGTTCTCCTCTTTACAACACAACTACTCAGTTCGATTGGAGACTCAAATTAATGTGTTAAAAAAGGAGATTAACTCCATTTTAAGACAACAATCTGAATTTCAAATACGTAGCACAAGACAACATTATTACTTTCATGGTTCTAAACCAAGTCACCTACTAGCTATGAAGATACGCTCCAACGCAACATTTGCAGATATCCCTACTATTAAGAACCAACAAGGACTTGTCACAGACCCCAAAGAAATTAACGACACCTTCAAAGAGTTTTACTCCAACTTGTACAAATCAGAAATGGTTTTCGATCAAAATAAACTGGATATATATCTTAATCAAATTAATCTACCTAAACTCTCAGAGGAAGACGCTAAACAGCTAGACACACCTATTACACTAGAGGAACTTAGGGAGGCTATATCTGAAATGCAAATTGGTAAGGCTCCTGGATGGGATGGTATACCTCCAGAACTGTACCTATCATGTTGGGATGTAATTGGACCCCTATTACTTGATATGATTTTATACTCGATCAAAGAGGGGAATTTCCATAAGAACGACAATATCGCACTCATATCTGTCCTCCTTAAAAAAGACAAAGACCCTACCGATTGTGGTAGTTATAGACCCTTAAGCCTCCTCGGAACCGATATTAAGCTGTATGCTAAGGTACTAGCCATCAGACTTCAAAAGCATATGACATATTTAGTTCATCCTGATCAGACTGGATTTATAAAAGGCCGCCTAATAACGGATAATATAAGACGGTTACTACATATGTTAGATGCCAGTAAGGATGCCATTGCACCTACAGCTGTATTATCCTTGGATGCGATGAAAGCCTTTGATAGATTGGAATGGTCTTATTTATGGGCAGTACTCGGAAGGATGGGGTTAGGAAACGGTTACATTAATATGATAAAAGTGTTATACAAAGACCCATCGGCCATGATAATAACAGGTAAATTAATCTCCACACTCTTTCCTGTGTCGCGCTCGTCCAGACAGGGTTGCCCTCTTAGTCCCGGACTATTTGCTCTATCCTTAGAGCATTTAGCACAGTATATAAGACAATCCCAATCCATAGAGCCAATCTCAATTAAGGGCACACAACATCATATTAGTTTATATGCGGACGACGTAATATTGTTCATGCAAAACCCTACCACCTCACTGCCTCATCTTCTCAAGTTGATTGATGATTTTGGCAATCTATCGGGATTTAGGATAAACTGGCCAAAATCGGCCTTCCTCCCACTTAATGTATCTGCGAAGGCAACATTCCTTCCAGGAAATATACCAATGGTAGAACATTTGAGATGTCTTGGAGTTGAAATATTCCCTACTATAAGCCAAACGGTGAAATATAATTATACACGAATTCTAGATAGGATCACAAATGACTTTGACAGGTGGTCAAAACTTAAAAATTCAGTACAGGCCCGAGTATCAATAGTTAAGATGGATGTTTTACCTAGAATCAACTTCTTTAGCTCAATGTTACCGTTACCCCCTCCTGCTGATTAATGGAAAGAATTACACTCCACCGCATATACATTTATTTGGAATAACAAACCTCCACGAATAAAAAGATCCACTGCACAGATAAACAAAGCCGACGGAGGTCTAGCATTTCCAGACTTCTACCACTATTTTAAAGCGTACTCTTTAAGACCACTGAGCACCTGGTTTGATCCTCAAGCATCTGTATCCTGGAGAACATTAGAAGAAAACATAGTGGCACCACATAGATTGCAGGATATAGTATACATCAATTTATCAATTAAGCAATGCGACTTGAAATTTGGCCCTCTTATAACACATGTGATTCGGATATGGCGTGACACACAGAAAAAATGCACTAACCAACACAAATGGCATAGCCATTCTCCCATATTTAATAACAATGCACTCCTTATTGCACAACGACCTATCAGATATCCCAAATGGGAAAAGCAAGGCATACATACATTGGGAGATATATTCAACGAAAGGGGTTTCTGTAGCTATCATGAAATTCAGAACAAATTTAACCTCACTAGCTCCACTTATTATTTCTATATACAGTTATTAGCAACTTTGAAGGCTCATGGAGTCCCATTAAAGATACCACTTGAGCACCACAGATATCACAAATTCTTCTATGAAAGGGAGACATCGAGAGGCTGACTTTTATCATCACTTACTAACTTCTTCGTATGGAATCCTTCCCCTAGACTCAGTCTGGAGGAGGGATATACCAGACTTGAAAGTAGATTTTGATTGGCAAGAAGTCTGGGCAAACGTTCGACTAGCGTCACGCAACCCGGACCATCAACAGATTAATCTTAATTATATTCATAGGACTTACCTGACACCTATAAGATTGAACCGAATGGGGCTTAAACAAGACTCTTTATGCTCCTTGTGTCTAAGAGGTGATATAGGTACATTTATGCATATGTATTGGGAATGCCCCCCTGTTAAGATATTCTGGGAAGAAGTCACTACGCAATTATCAAAAATTTTATTTCTGAACATACCTGTAATGCCTTCTGTATTGTTGTTGAATGATGTTTCACAGTTAGCAGCCACTATACAGCTAAAGAGACTAGTTTTGTCCGGTCTTACGGCTGCTAAAAAGTTGATAGCATCACAATGGATTCAACCGGACATGTGCCGGAAGGTATGGGTTCTTACCTATCTCGATGTGATTTATTTAGAGATATCTACAGCAAGACTTTTAGGTGTCAATGAAGCCAGCATTGCAATCTGGTTAGAAGTGGTGGAGAGAATAAAGGTTAGCATATGAATTGTAATCTCTGGTTGGAAACGAATAGTGGATGGATTATCCAAGGGGGGTCCTGAGGGGGGGGAAGAAGAACAAGCAAGAGCATAATGTACTGTATTGTATAATGGGGATAATGGGGATTATGTATATATCTTGTAACATAAATTTATTGATTCAAAACAGGAACGTATATTCCTGTGATTTATTGAGATATTTACTGTTAATGTTTGTATTGTCAAAGAAATTATAAAAAAATTTGTTCAAGAATATAGAATATCAGGCCTATAAATGACCTTATTATGGCCAAGTCATACATCTATGGATCGGGCTATCTCCTCTTTCCAATGGCAGAGTTAAATCTGGAATTAGTACCACCAGGCGCCCGTTACAGGGGAGCAAAGACCGTGAATGAAATCTACTGGAAGTACAGTTACTTTTTCATAATATCCATAGCTCCGCCATTTTTCATCAGATTGAGACACGTTTTTTTCCTAGATGTTCACAGAAAGGTAAAGAAACGAACTACGTTCTATTTTATGGCAATAACGTTCAGGTTTGTTCGAGCCCGTAAGATAATAATCATGAAGATAACGTCAGAATTTTTCGGAAAAAATATTTTCAACAGCTTTGCTAGAGGCTTGTGAGCTGGGTAGTGTAGTTTTATGAAATGTGGCCATTGAAAGCCTTGGGTCTCCTCTCTTTAGGACTACGGCGGTTTCATGACGCGTTATTTCCTTGCATCTAATTCATCCCGTTTCCACCCGGATGCGCAGATATTTATAAACTAATATTTCACAAATAACACTTAAAATCATTTGTAAAAAAAAACGTACTGTAGTGCCGACAATATACACTTTGACTGCTAATAATAATAATAATTTATTACATTTATATAGCGCTTTTCTAGACACAAAGCGCTCCCCACAATGTAGGGTGGAAATTGCCCTACATTGCTGCTGTTTAAAGGGTTAGGGTCTTTACTCTTCTCATTTGAAAGAGAAACACAACATTAATTAATACGGACTGTATTGATCTATTTATGATGTGATATTAATTTCGGCCCTGTACCGGGCCCGTCTGGCTTTTATTATGTGTATTTATTAGCATATTATGCTGTATTTTATCTACATCATTGACAATGAGAGCTTGCTGTCATCTGTGTTTTTTCTAGATTAAATAAAGGATGAATTAATATTAGTTCCCTGCTTGAAAATCAAGATAGGCAGCAAAATTATTAAAATCTGAGGCTCATCACCCAAAATGCAGGAACTAGAAGAAATTTGGTAGACAAGTCTGAAAATCACAAAATTGGCTCTGAATATTGACTCGTATTTTCATTTCTGTGCAAATAATCAGGCAATCAGTGTTCTTCCCACCATCTAATGATGAACTCTCCAAGCCTGAGTGAGATTGTGTGTGGCTGCCTAGTAGTGTATGTGTATACTGTACATAGTGCTGCATATCATAGGTTTTTTTTAATAGCAGTTCAGAAATGTTGTATTCCATACTTGTTCTAAAATACTGTACTGTTTAAAAGAAATTATAAAAACCTTTCTTTGAGAAATTAACGCAAAAACATTTCATTATGCAATGATGTAAATTAATGTAATATTTCAACAAGCCATTTTCTTCTCTAGACTGAATCAAGCTCAATTAGAAAAAGATCCCCTCCGAACGTATATTGAATAACAATCAATTTAGTATGGTTTTTCCACCAGAAATGTGCAATAAACGACTGAAAATGTCTTAGCAGCATCACTACACCTTTGCCCTCATTGAGAATGCAAAGATCTATGACTCAATTTAAAATCTCGCTCTGAAATCCTGCAAGGAGTGAATTGTTGCTGGAAGCTGTGGAGCATGGATAGTCCACTTAACGTTACCAGGAAAAATGTGTTAACTTATCTAAATGATAAAAACAGCAGTTTGTGTTTGCACATTTCCAAATTGTGCCAACAACATGTTGCCCACTTTGCATAGTGTTCATATACTATTGATACGGACATGCCGTTCCATGAGTGGAGAGACCTTCTGCAGACAGAGTGGAGGTAATTATTACAAATGGTAAATTAGTTTTGACTGACAATACGCATTAAGCATCAGGTATATTGCTGAGCATTGTTATGTCCGCAGAGCGAGACATAATTAAAGCGGTAGTGTGTGAGAGAGAGAGAGAGAGACTGCGCAATATCTCGTTATTGCTGCTGCCATGCGCTTTAAGATGCATTCTAAAAATAGATATCTCTAAACAATTGCTCAAGCACTACTAGAGTAATTCATGAGTACTCGATCTGGGAAAACATTACTCGTGCCAATCCCTAGTACAGAGTAAGTACAGAGAAGACCCCCCCCCCCCTTCAGCAGAATAATGTGAAAGGGCACTCTGGTGACATGTTCTGCACAAATAACAATCTGTATAGTCAAAGTCATGCCTCAGAGGAGTTAACCATTTTGGCAAAAAAATCTAGAGCGGTCATCTGGTAATCAGAACGTTCCCAGGTTAAGTGAATGGGAGTGAATGTGAGGCATAAATGGTAAAGCGCTTTGGATACAATCAATTCCCTGCCTGGCTACCCCACTCCCAAGAGAAAAATACCTTTAGAGAACTGGGCAGTACATTAGGTAAGCAATATTCCTGGCTCCAAAAGGCCCAGCTAATTTATTAATCAAAGTCTGTTTAAAAATGACTCAGTTTATACGACAATCTACCATAATAAAATAACGTCCATCATCCTCCCTCCAGGTTGTGTGTGTTTTGAGTTAACTACATGCTCACCCTGGTCTGCTGCTGGTCCTGCAGTAAGAAAGTTTGACCATATTGTCATATAAACTGAGGTCATTTTGATGATTGAGGCACTTTGTGAGCGGTTAGCCGAACATATAAATAACCGTATTAAAGCTATATTTGTTGCCGTTCGAATGCCACCTCACTTGACTAAATCCGTGCCTCGGTTCTCGAGTTACATAACGATATGTCAGAGGGCGGCTAAGTGGCGCAGTGGGCAAGGCGCTCGCCACTAGCGCAGGAGATGCTGGGTTTGAGCCCAGCTCTCGCCGTTGCTACCGGCTTGGCTGGTCGTTCATACTAACACACATTGGCAGTATTAGGGGGTGGGAAAGCCGGTGGGTGGGGATCGGACATTGTGGACAGCGACTCCTACAGGTCGGTTGGTGCGCCTGTACAGCAGAATCAGGAAGCAACGGGGGCAGCGTGAGCCTCACCGCTGAGAGATCGCGCTGTGCAGGTGGAAAGATGCGACGGCTGCCTCCTCGTGTACCGGAGGGGACATGTGATGCAAGGCTTCGTCCACATTGCAGCCGACCAGTGGGAGGCATGGTCTAACAACGTTCGAGACAGGGGAGGGTAGAATTGGATAATACGAAATTGGGATGGGAGAAAAATAGAAAATGGGGAGAAAAAGTTGATAAAAAAAAAGAATATAGAATATCAGGCCTATAAATTACCTTATTATAGCCAAGTCGCACATCTGTGGATCGGGCCAAATCTCCTCTTTCCAATGGCAGAGTTCAATCTGGATTTAGTATCACCAGGCATGATCCACATACCGTGAATGAAATCTACTGTAAGTACAGTTACTTTTTTTTATAATGGGAATTGCTCCGCCATTTTTCATCAGATTGCAACGCCCATTTTTGCTAAACGTTCACAGAAAGGGAGATAAACTAACAGCGTTCTAATTTATGCCAATAACATTCAGGTTTGTGGTAGATAATCCCAAAAAATAAGATAAATAAAAAAGCTGGGTAGTGTCATTTTTCGAAATTCCAACGCCATTCGAAAGCTCTGGGTCTCCTCTCCTCATTATGACTACAAACAAAATGGCGGCGCACATTTCCTTCCGTCGATATTCACTAGTTTCTGAATACATTTCCAAAACTAATATTTCACTAATAACACTTTAACCTATTGGTAAACAAACGTATTGCTGAAAATATACACAATGTTTTGACAGGGTTAGGGTCTTTACTCTTGGCTACATTTGGAAAAGAAACGCAACATTAATTCATACAGTCTGTAGAGATCGATTTATGACGTTATGTCATTTGCGGTCCGCCGACGGACCACTCGGGCTAAAGAGGTTAAAAGTCACAACTATCACCCTTCTACAGCATATGCACCAGAATACAAAAAAGTCACAACTATAACCGTTCTACAGCTGAGCACATGCACCAGAACACAGGACTTTGATAGGGCCAAAACATTCCATTCAGGGCCCTGACATCAAGGGGTTACACTCAGACCTTATCGAACGAAGCCCTAAAGAAATTTTTAAAAGGTCATGCTCATTGGCAACAGGGGATAAAGTCCCTCTAGTCACCACATTATCAAGGGCATCCAGGGCACCAAATCTAACTTAATCTACTGAGGGGGAAAAATTGCTCCAACTGTAATGTGAATTTGTGATTTCTTTTAAATAAAACATTAGCTCATTATACAACAGCTGGTTCTGACCAAGCAATCTGACAGTGACAGCTGAGAGCTGTGCGTTATTTGTTATCAACATCACGGCTAGGAGTTGCTTAGCAACGCATTTACGAGCTCTTAATCAAAACTTGATATCCCAGCGTCTTGTAGAGCGGTTGAATAAAAGCAATATAACCTCAAGGTTGTGTGTTATAGTAAATAGACACTGCGGCTGAGATGATCTACGCGATCACAGCTTATGTATTACAACATACTCCCTTGCGTGTTCTATTGTTTATGTGAATATGTTAAAGATTAAATGAAATAAAAGTCATAATATACATTTCTTTGTAATTGTGTCTTTATTAAACATACACGTTTTTATTAGATGAGTTATATTTGTTCTATTTTTTAGCTAATCTGTCCTAGTCTACAATGTTTTAATTTGTTTTGACACTTTTGAAATGCCTTAGAAATCGATAGCGATACCAATTTTTGGTATCATGTTTTCGATCTCCAGCTCCATCGTCTGCGAGTATGTCTGAGAGATTGTGTGTGTGTGTGTGTGTGTGTGTGTGTGTGTGTGTGTGTGTGTGTGTGTGTGTGTGTGTGTGTGTGTGTGTGTGTGTGTGTGTGTGTGTGTGTGTGTGCGCGTGCGTGCGTGCGTGCGTGCGTGCGTGCGTGCGTGCGTGCGTGCGTGCGTGCGTGCGTGCAGCAGCCAGACCTGGCTCTCTGCTCCAGTTGCTCTTCCAGAGCCTGGAGTCTCCTCTCTCTGTCCCTCAGCTCCCTGGCAAAGCCGAAGTCATCATCCTCCTCCCGGTTCTTGGCCGCACTCCGCCACTGGAACACACACAGGTTATATAATAGCCACTTACACATCCACGCCAAGAGGATATCCGTGAAACGAGTGCTTCCAAAATCATAACTTCCCACTCCCACGTCCTCTCAACTATGAGCAAGTTCTAAAAACGTGATATTGCATTTTAATATTTAATTAGTTATAATATTAAAAGAGCTTGACCGCATCATCTCTCGTTCTCCCAGTATTTCTCTCACACACCTCATGCTGCTGCTCCAGGTGATCCTTCAGCTCCTCGAAGCGCTCCCTCTTCTTGGCCTCCTCGGCCAGACGTTGCGACACCTGGCACCCTGCAGGGGGCGAGAGAGACAGCAGGTCTTATCCCCCCCACGCGGTATAGTGTACACACACCACACATCACCATCTGCTTCACACAGACACACATGGATATGCATACCCCTCCTCCCCCCCCCCCCCCCCCCACACACACACACACGCACACAATGTATTAGATCTTCTCAGAAACTAAGCTCGACGATTCTGTAAAAGATCCAGAGATAGAGATTGAGAACTACTCAATAATCAGGAATGATAGGAACAAACATGGAGGTGGTGTCTGTATGTACATACACAAGGACACCAAATTCATCAACAGAAATGACCTGAATCATAAATCAATTGAAACTGTATGGGTGGAAATCCTATTCGAAAGGGCGAAATCCCTACTGGTTGGCACAGTCTACAGGCCGCCAGATCATAGTGGCTTTTATGATACAATGGATGGGTGTTTAGCTGGAGTTGAGGATGTAGACAAAATTCTTATTGGAGACTGGAACACGGATATGCAACGAAAAGATGCACCCGTCTTCAAGGCCTTCAGTAGGTTTTGTGATCTGCATGGCCTCAGCCAGCTAATCACCCAACCCACACGTGTATGTGAATCAACTCAGACTACCATTGACCTCATTCTGACCTCCGACAAGTCCAAGATCTCAAATAAAGGGGTTATAGCATGTGGGTTAAGTGATCATTATATGATATTCTGTACCCGAAAAAAACTAAAACAAAAGGCTGGCTGCCACAAAACAGTCACATCTAGAGACCTCAAAACCTACTCTAGCGAGGCCTTCAACCTTGAACTGGAGAGTCTGGACTGGTCAGATGAACTCAATGGTACACTGGTTGACGAAACATGGCTTGGTTTCAAAACCAAATTCTCAGCAATACTAAACGACATGGCCCCCCTAAGAACCACCAGGGTAAAAAATCGCGCTGAGCCGTGGATGCACTCCGAAATACTGGCCGCTATGAAAACCAGAGACAAAAAATGCTCTGAGTTTCGTAAAAGTCAGTCAAAGCTTACTAAAAGCACGAGCAGTGAACTCCAAGCCCACGTGACTGAACTCAAACTAGAAAGAAACAGACTAAGAAACGACGTAAACTCCATGATCAAAACTGCAAAAAAGAATTTCATCAATGACAAAACTGAGGAAAACAAAAACAAACCATGTGAACTTTGGAAATTACTCAATAATCAACTAGGATGCAGTAAAAAACTTAAAACCAGATTCTCAAACATAAACATAAAAACGGACAACACGCTCATCACAGACAAGCTGGATGTAGCCAATTACTTAAACATTTTCTTCACAAACATAGCCACAACACTGGTAAACAAACTACCCTCCCACTCAGGGCTTTATGGGGTAGAACACATAGTAGCTTACTACAAAAACCTAGGGGTCCGCAAGGACGACTTCAAGCTGGAAATGGTAACAACAGATGAGGTACTCAATAAACTGAGCGCCCTCCAACCTAACAAGGCCACTGGCCATGACAACATCCCCTCCAAATTCCTCAGAGACTCAGCAGCCGCCATCACACCAATCATCACACACATAATAAACCTCTCCATAAAACAGGGACACGTCCCCAAGGACTTCAAAATTGCGAGGGTGACCCCTCTGCACAAAAAGGGCAGCAAATTAGACCCAGGCAACTACCGCCCTGTTTCTATTCTCACCTCCATCTCGAAAGTCATGGAAAAAATAGTCTACGAACAGGTCGAAAAGTACCTAGCGGAAAAAAATCTAATCTACGAATTCCAATCTGGCTTCAGAACATCCCACTCCACTGACACATGCCTTCTCTATTTGAATGACCACATCAAACAAGAGGTGGACGCAGGCAAATACTGCGGCATGGTCATGCTGGACCTACAAAAGGCCTTTGACACGGTCAATCACTCCATTCTGATTGACAAGCTAAAAGCAATTGGTTTTGATAGTCTATCAGTGAGCTGGATGCAATCCTACCTTGAGGGGAGGGAACAGATGGTGGAGGTAAACGGTACCCTATCCCCCCCCCTCACAGTGAGCTGTGGTGTTCCACAAGGAAGCATACTAGGACCGCTACTGTTCCTAATTTATGCAAATGACATGTCGTCAGCTTGTGACTGCAACTTGTTCCTGTTTGCGGACGACTCAGCCCTGCTGGTCTCTGACAAGAACAAGTTACAGGTTGAAAAAACCCTCAGCTCGGAACTAGGCAGAATCTGCATATGGCTCGCTGATAACAAACTATCATTACACATGGGCAAAACAGAGTCCATTCTCTTCGGTTCAAATAACAAACTCAGCAAGACCGACGGCTTCTCAGTTACAGTGGGTGACAATATTGTCACAAGGAAAGATGAAATTACCTACCTGGGTTCCATCCTAGAGGCTAATCTCTCCTGTGACAAAATGGCATCCAATGTAATAAAAAAAGTCAACCAACGAACTCGATTCTTGTACCGGATCTCCTCTCTGGTAAACAAGAACACCCTGAAGACTCTGGCAGGAGCACTCATTCAGGGGTACTACGACTATGCTTGCACCTCATGGTACCAAAGCACCTCAAAGGCGCTAAAAACAAAATTACAAACATCTCAAAACAAACTGGTCAGACTACTGCTTGACCTTACTCCTAGAACCCACCTCACCCCTGCCCACTTTGACAACCTAGGATGGCTTAGAGTAGACGACAGAGTACAACAACTTGCAATGGGCCTGGTCTACAAGATACACTACACGACCAAGGTACCCATGTACATGTCAAAATACTTCCCAAAGGTCAGTGAATACCACGATCACAACACCAGAGGGAGCTCCACAAATCATGTTAAACCCAGATTCGGCTCAAATAAGGGACTAAACACGTTTCGCAATTATGCCACATCAATGTGGAACGCCCTACCCAAAGCTGTAAAGGAATGTGGATCACTACCCACTTTCAAAACCTCTCTAAAGGGACACCTACGGGAGACTGCAATTCAACACTGGCCCCTGTAAATATCCTAACCCAACCCCCTCCAATGTACAGTCATTTACCTAGTATGGTTTTGTCAATAGTTCAATGTACAATTGTGTTTGTTTGTACAGTGTCTCCTCCCCCCCCCCCCCTCAATGTACAGTGTTACTTGTTTATACAGTGTGCCCCACGCCCCCCCCCCCCCCCAACCACCTCCAATGTAAATTACCCAGTATGGTTGTCAATATCCCAATGTACCCAACCCCCCCCACCCAACCTCCTCCAATGTACAGTTTCTACGTCAAATGTATATACTCCCTTTTCTTGACTCCTTCTGTATCACAAACAGTACTGTATTTGCAAATCTGGTATGTCATAAATGTATAGATGTAGCAGTACTGACTATCTGTATGTCATGTATGTCATATATGTCCTGATGAATTGAAAATGGGGGACCCTGATGTAAACAAGACAAACGTCTTTCTCAGGTCTGCATCCCCTTAACAATTGTATGTATTGAGCCGTACTGTATTGTACCCATTCTGCAATCTGTTAAATAAAGTTTTCATTCATTCATTCATTCAGATCCCAAGATGCCCTCCCATCCACGCCGTACATCTTTTGATGTAATAAATGTTATGAGGAGTTAGGTAAACTATGAGAGCGATGATTAGATTTCACAGGCTGCAGTGTTGGAAGCTGTTCAATGCCTCGCTGACACTACCTCTCTCTCTCTCTCTCTCTACCTCTGTGGATCTCTCTCTACCTCTCTCTCCCTACCTCTGTGGATCTCTCTCTACCTCTCTCTCTCCCTACCTCCGTGGATCTCCCTCTACTTCTCTCTACCTCTGTGCATCTCTCTCTCTCTACCTCTGTGCATCTCTCTCTCTACCTCTGTGTCTCTCTCTCTACCTGTGCATCTCTCTCTACCTCTGTGTCTCTCTCTCTACCTGTGCATCTCTCTCCCTCTATCTCTCTACCTCTGTGCATCTCTCTCTCTACCTCTGTGTCTCTCTCTCTCTACCTCTGTGTCTCTCTCTCTCTCTCTCTACCTCTGTGCATCTCTCTCTCTACCTCTGTGCATCTCTCTCTCTACCTCTGTGTCTCTCTCTCTCTACCTGTGCATCTCTCTCGCTCCATCTCTCTACCTCTATGCATCTCTCTCTCTACCTCTGTGTCTCTCTCTCTCTCTACCTGTGCATCTCTCTCCCTCTTTCCCTCTACCTCTGTGCATCTCTCTCTACCTCTATGCATCTCTCTCTACCTCTATGCATCTCTCTCTACCTCTGTGCATCTCTCCCTCTTTCTCTCTACCTTTGTGCATCTCTCTCTACCTTTGTGCATCTCTCTCTACCTCTGTGCATCTCTCTCTACCTCTGTGCATCTCTCTCTACCTCTGTGCATCTCTCTCTACCTCTGTGCATCTCTCTCTACCTCTGTGCATCTCTCTCTACCTCTGTGCATCTCTCTCTACCTCTGTGCATCTCTCTCTACCTCTGTGCATCTCTCTCTACCTCTGTGCATCTCTCTCTACCTCTGTGCATCTCTCTCTACCTCTGTGCATCTCTCTCTACCTCTGTGCATCTCTCTCTACCTCTGTGCATCTCTCTCTACCTCTGTGCATCTCTCTCTACCTCTGTGCATCTCTCTCTCTCTCTCTCTCTCCCCTCTCTCTCTCTCTCTCTCTCTCTCCCTCTCTCTCTCTCTCTCTCTCTCTCTCCTCTCTCTCTCTCTCTCTCTCTCCATTACTCAGAGAGGAGTGGGATCCTCCCGTGGTTCAAGGAACCCCTCATCGTCGGGAGCCACCAGCCACACTGTGTTATAATCACTTCTGAGCCAGGTGTTAAAAGGTATAATCGCGGGGGGATGATGGTTATGTGTGTGTTTGTGTCCATTTGATACTGCATATGATTAGAGCCGTGTGTGTGTGTCTGTTTGACTGTGCATATGATTTTGTGTGTGTGTGTGTGTGTGTGTGTGTGTGTGTGTGTGTGTGTGTGTGTGTGTGTGTGTGTGTGTGTGTATCTATTTGACATTGCATATGATTATGGATGTGTGTATGTGCCTGTTCAGACTATGCATACAATTACAGCTCTGTGTGTGTGTGTGTGTGTGTGTGTGTGTGTGTGTGTGTGTGTGTGTGTGTGTGTGTGTGTGTGTGTGTGTGTGTGTGTGTATATCACTCACCGCGGAAGGTCTCCATGGTCTTGGCAGCTGAGTTTCTGACCTGATTGATCAGCTCCTGGCGTGCCTGCTCCGTGCGCAGGGCCTGGCGACAGACAGGTAGAGAGCATCGTTACCAGAGATCTATCTGCCTGCCCTCTGCCTTACCTCCTCCCCTCACTCACCTGCCAGGCACGTAGGAATATAGGCCATGCGATATATGGACCGCTGACACTACATCATACCCCACGCAGCATCCAAGATGATAGTGCATCACTTTAATGGGGCCTGTTGCAGAAATTCCCTATACTTGAGCTACAGAAGGCACAGCCATTGATCAAATTATGTAAGAAGCATCCGTTGATCCGTTCTATATGGAGGATTTATATCCTATAAATAGATGACTGTTCATATAAAAAAAAAAAAAAAAAAAAAAAAAAGGAGAATCACTGCTGCTGAGCTGGATTAGGCGTATCATACGCATCATATCTTAAAATGGGGGATTGGAAATACTAAAAATCAAGAGATTATTAAAAATGGATTTATTGAAGCAAGTCAAATAATCATGGTGCATTTAAAATAAAATAAAAAGGGCTTAGCAAATGAGTAATTTGATGTAACCTAATTTTAAGCTTTTTCCAAAAAGATTATTTTCTTTACGCAAGCTGTCATACTTGTTGTCATGGATACTAGGGCCCTGGCTGACCGCCACTGGTGAGTTCACTACCTGCTGCTGAGCCCAGCTGAGGTGGGTGAGGTAACTCTAGGACCATGTCCTGGTTTATAATCACAACTTACTTACACACTTTGTTGTACTGAGGTGTGATCATTTCATTGTGGAGAGAATTTAACCTGACTTGACACGACACCATCCTTTTATGAGCTGTGATAAAAAATAGGCTAAATCTAAATCAAAATACTAATTTGCACAATACCTTTAGCAAACTCACTGCCATCTCTAAAGAACCAAGGAAGTCTGTGGTAAAAGAAGAGCACCTTCCCTGATGCCACCGGCCAAATTCCCAATCAGGTCTCCGACATCAAGGCCGCCTAATCTTGCCTCTCCTTAACAGGTCGATATTAATTGATCCTAGTCTCTCTCGTCCAGCCGGTATGTGTATTGCTGGCATCCGGCGCCGATGGCTTCTACACATTGGTGGTGGAGGCAAGTTACCCTCTGCATTGTAAAGCGCTAGAAAACGTACTATATAAATCACGGCAGAATTCATTCATGATTATTTGACCTGCTCAAATAAATCCATTTTTAATAATCTCTATGACCTCCAATCGCCTGTAAGACTCAAGTTTCACAGAGGCCATCTGTGCCTGTTGCAGTACCTGTTCCTCCCTGCTGATGGCGCTGTGCTTGGCGATTCTCTCCATGCGTCCGCGGTACACGGCACAGTCCCTCTCGATCTCCTCCACCTCCTGCAGGGAGAAGGTGACGGCGATGCGAGGCGCCGGCAACTCCGACCCGCAGATGTAGTGCTGTGGGACACATGACAGGCGGGCAGTGGGACTAGTCAGCTTCGTAGTCGAGACGGAGACACACAGAGAGAGCGATGACTTGTAAAAAGATATTGAAACAAATTACCCTTCTAGGCAAGACAGCCGCGTACACAGCTGAACCAATCAAATACCACAAAACATCACAGCCGTCCGACCCGACGGAAGGATTCTAAATCATCTTCGGAGGCAGTGAGCATGCAGTTGCGGTTCATCTGGAAGGCAGTTCAATTACCTCCAACTGTGATGAGACTTGTGATTCTGAATTATAACCAATTACCGTGTTAAATACTAGACGATGGGAATCTGACAATAAGAGAGAATGAATCTGAAACAGCTTTAAAAGGCGGTTACAGCATAAAGTTATCTGGCCGACCGGCACCTCTCAATTATTCCACTGTGGCACCGGTGGGTTCATTTACATAACTACAAAGGCTGGAACAAAGGGAACCATGGGGGGGATTCCTGGGGCCCTCTTAAGGGATTAGGCCACTGGTACAGACCTTGATCAGCCTGCTAGGAATGTAGGTATATATGCCAACCACTGTGCATGATGTTATAAGGCATCATTAAGGTTTGCAGAATCTGTACTGACACATCCTGTGGTATGCCTCTAATCAGCAGGTTTGCATCATAGGGACAATGTGTACGTGTCATCAGTGATGGGAATAACGGCACTATAAGTAACTTCGTTACTAACGGCGTTCGTTTTTTCAGTAACGAGTAATCTTTACTCTTCCAATCTTAATAACGTCGTTACCGTTACTACAAAAAAATGCGGTGCGTTACTATGAATGAACCTGTTTCTTTCATCAGACATATCTCTGCGCCGAGAGGCAATAATATGTTCTTCCTTGTTTAGTGGACAGTGCACGAGCCAAGCATACATGCTGACGATTGGCTGAGGTTGAATACAATGTCATGGTAAGCCAATCAGAGGTGGAGGTGGGCGGGTGTCTAAAGCATCCAGAGTCTGACACACAGCGCGACAAGACAAGCGATCACTGATCAGTCAGCATGAGACCGCGGTCCGTGTAGTGTATGTTTTGAGCTCAAAAACGAATCCAACGAACAACACAAGCGACTCAAGTCAACATGAGACCGCGGGTCCATGAGCGTTTTGTGTTCACTCTTTGCAGCGCAGGGCACTGAGTGGCTCTACTGCAGTGCTGACAGCCTTATCAACAGTGCTGCACTTCCTGGTTTAATAGCACAGGCTTCAGGTGCTCAGAGATATATATATCTCTGTATGTCATGCATGTCTTAAATGTAATGATTAGATTAGTTTAGATGATTCGATTAGATTCTTATATCTGTATGTTGTGTATGTCATTGATTGATTGATTGATTGATTGATTGAAAAGTTTATTAACAGATTGCAGAATGGGTACAGTACAGTACAGCTCAATACATACAATTGTTAAGGGGATGCAGACCAGAGAAAGACTTTCGTCATAAATGTCATGAATTGAAAATGGGGGACCCTGATGTAAACAAGACGAAACTCTTTCTCTGGTCTGCATCCCCTTAACAATTGTGTGTATTGAGCCGTACTGTATTGTACCCATTCTGAAATCTGTTAATTAAAATGTTCAATCAATCAGTATATATTTGTTATTTATTTTTGGTATAGTGCTTAACAAGCATAATTTAATGTTGCCCAGTTGTGGCCTGTTGAGAGGCAATACATATCAAAAGTTCCAAAACATCTATTCTGTTTGTATTTGTATGATCCACTATATAAACATAGTAATTATAATATCTACATAGCCTACATGGCATTTGATTGGAGGCTAGTCTCACTTTGTCCCACAGCAACATTAAAATAGTTTAGATTTGTGTATGTTGTTTATGTAAAAAAAAATCTTGAAAGTAACGCAATAGTTACTTTCTGAAGTAACTAGTTACTTTTATAATTTGTAACTGAGTAAGTAATTTAGTTACTTTTTGGAAGAAGTAACTAGTAACTGTAACTAGTTACTTTTTTAAAGTAACTTGCCCAACACTGGTCAGGGTTCATTATTGTGACTTTCGACATGTGAGAATGTGTTCTTCAGAATAATCAGCTTTATTGTCACATCTTTCTATCCCGTTACAATTATTTGTTATTAGCTCCTCAGCATAGCAGCAGCATCAATATAAAGTAATACAAAAAAGAAGCAATAGTATAAATTATTATTTTCTTTTTTTTAGTAGCAGGATAGCAATAGGACTTTTCACGCAGAAATCCCATCATAATGCCACGATGAAGAATCTCTTTTTCCACCTAGTCTGCCAGCTTTGGGTTGTCCACACTGAATCTAGCAAAGACCTCATAATGCTGTGCTCAAGAGTCGAATAGATGGATAGACGCAGCGCGTTCTGAAATAAGTCTCCAAAGGTGCATGGCAAAATTATTATCAATTTGACATGCATAACTCATGATGATTAGTTAAGACAAGCTTTCTCTAGGCTTTTGAAGATGTAGGGGAGACCTTGCTGGTAACCGAGCAGCCAAGATAGGAGAGGAACCTCCAAATCGCAAGTCTTATCTCAACACACAACTTTCCAAAAATGATACTAATATTTCCAGGTGTCCAAACAAATATACGAGATAATCCTTAAAATATAATTTCACAAACCCTACATTTCCATGTGCCAAAAATTATCCATAAGTAGATGATGCAGTGTTATCGTTTTGTTTCGAGACTGGTGTATGAGTCCAGGGCAGCCAGTTGATGTACCGTGAGCTTTTTTTGCCTCTTCTCACATTGCACATTAATTTAATTAGACATAAAACATGTAGCCTATTATTATCCCACCTTTCATGCAAAAACTGATAGTTGGACGAAGCAATATTCCCACGGGTTGGTGGTGTGTAGTGGTGGTGCTCCACTTGTGAAAATAGTTGTGGTTATGATATACAGTAACCTACAATCTAACCACCACATCATCAATTTGGCTACATTGTTTATTAAATATTTCAATCAGCTCTGAGTGAGTAGTGTGGCTTGTTCACCAAATCCCTGGGCTCATGGGGTCAGGGAGCTATAGGCTATTTTTATATATATATATATATATATATATATATATATATATATATATATATATATATATATATATATATATATATATATATATATAAAAATATATATATATTATTTTTTTCTCTTTTTTATGTATGTCTGTGTATTTTGTTTGTTTGTCTTGTATTTACACATACTTACAAGTGTAATTATGTCTCTCATCTCAATTCTACAATGGTCGGCTCCTTTTACATACTGGTACTCTCTTTATAAACTTGATGTTCTATGATGGATGGTGTTAAAGGTCTAAAAATAGTTCATCAGAATATCAGAAGTCTGTTACCCAAAATGGATTTACTTAAGGCATGGGTTTTTCAACACAGGCCAAGCATAATTACATTATCCAAGACCTGGCTTAACGATAAAATAACAAATGAACAAATTAAACTAGAAAATTATGTCCTTGACAGATCCCTCAAGAAATGTGGTGGAGTTGCCACTTAGGTCTTATCTAGCTTGGTCTCTAAATTAATCATCCCTGAAGTTGGGCCTCTAGACTTTGAATGCATTTTTGTCAAAGTCACCCTGCATAAGAATAAATACATAACTATCGGAAATATTTATAGACCTCCTTCTGTAACATTCTGGGTTTCTGTGCTCTTCCAGAACAGGAAAGTAGGAAACCCTACCGCCTTCTGGAGTACTTCACCCTGTTCTATGTTATTGCACTGATAGACTGTCACCTCTGGTTTGCTGTCACTAATTGCTGCGTGTGGTATGTCAGGAATGTGGCCATTTAGTAACCCTTGTTCTCTGTCTCTTTGTCGGATCTTCAAACAGAACATGCGTGCAGTCGGCCACAGGACAAGTGCTGGAACCTCTTGTCGCGGGTGTTACGGGTTAGCTAGTTGTCTCTACTCCTATTTTTAGGCAGGGGGGGGGGGGGGGGGGGGGGGGGGCGATTGGTTGATTTGGGGCGCTCGTTGGGCGGGATGATTGTGCTCCTCTTCTCCTGCCAGTCCTGGAGCTCAATATATTACATCCTGTATTCTACTTACCCTTTGAATGTTTTGTTGGGCCTTTCTCGCGGCGGCTGCCTGGCGGTGTCATCGCGGGGTAAGCATATTTGTTTGCCCTGCGGTGGCATCGTCAGGTGGCTGCTGTGGAGTAGGTCTATTATGATGGAGATTGAGAGACATATCCTCTTATAATGTTTACTTGTTCTGTTGTGTTTTTGTATGTGTCCTTTATTTATTTTTTGTTGTGTGTTATGTGTTCTGATTCTGTATTACATTGCACAAAATGTGGGACCCTCTCGAAAACGAGATACTGTATCTCAATGTGGTTTTCCCAATAAAGAATTTCAATATATCAAAAGGTCACCCCCCATCTCCCTATGCCGGGTAGTCCCTTTCACACAGACGCTGGGGCGAACCCACCCTGGCAATTTCTCCATACCTGAAGACAATGCCGCGTCAACTTTGACCCCACATTCAGCGTTCGTTCCTTTCACACAGAACGGCGTGCCGGCATAATGAGGTACGATTATTTAAGATTATTCAGCTTTAACGGGCGGTGTGGAATGGGCTAATGATGAAAAGAAAATAGTGCTCGCAATACAATAATCACAAATGTAATAGTCACAGTGTGGATGTGGTGGGTGCAAAGTGGCAGTAGAATCAGTGATAAAGCAGCACTTTGCTTGTTGAGGGCAGAGCAGTTCCCATACCAGGCAGTGATGCATTCAGTCAGAGAGGTCTCGGTTGTGCCTCTGTAGAAGGCAGGGTTTCCGTTATACGGTAATTACAGTTTATTTTTATTTTAACCGGGAAAATCTGTTGAAGTCCGACATGTTTAAATCTCCCCAGTCATAATGTCATGTGAATAATAATTGCCTCTTATTTTTATTCGGTTACCAAGTAACGTATGTCCACTAAACGTGCTAGTTTCTGCCAGTTCAAACAGAAAACTCACTCTTAAATCCTGTGAGGTGTGTGTGTGTGTGTGTGTGTGTGTGTGTGTGTGTGTGTGTGTATTGCAATGCAGCTGGATTCACGAGATGTGTGTGTGTGTGAGCCAGGAAAACAAACAAGGATTCTATGGTCAGGAGTAATGTTACGTTGGAATACAGCTTATGTAGCATTATCTAAAAACTACGTTTTGTGTGCATTTCCAAATTGTGCCAACAACATATCACCTACTTCACGTAGCGTTCATAGACTATTGATATGGACACTAAACAACATCCTGTAGCATGAATTGGATTCCGTCTCTGATTGGGTCGAAAATAACAGACTGATACAAATGTGTCTAAAACTAAATGTATTATTTTTGGTTCAAATTATTTATTGAGAAGCGAGCTCACTATAAAAAGGAAAGAGTTATTGAGCAAATCCACAAGGTAAAACGGTCTTGGTGTCACCCTGGAGGACCAGACACATTGATAATGTAGTTGCTAAGATATGTAGGGCAGTATCTGTGATTAGAGGTGTGTCTATTATTTAAATGATCTATCAAACTGATCACTCAGGCGCTTGTTGTCTCATCTTGACTACTGTTCAGTTGTCTAGTCTAGCACCACAAAAACAAACTTCTAATTGTTCAGAATAAGGCTGCACACTTGATTTCTCATTGTCCATTTGTAGCAAATGTAGATGGCATGCATGGAAAACTCTTGGTTAAAAATGGTGGATAGATTTTCCAGTAAACTCCTTGTTTCCCCCCTCCCACAATATTTGTACTGAAAACTAGGCCTAAAAGCTTGCATACTAGAATTGTATATATCGACGAGACATGACCATAAAACCAGGCAGATTACGCAGAGTATGTTGTAGTACCTTTACCAAGGTGCCACGAAGAAGACGGTTATGTTGTATAGAGCTATTTTGAGTTGGAA
Organism: Notolepis coatsorum; assembly: GCF_963971535.1. Classification (NCBI taxonomy): domain Eukaryota; kingdom Metazoa; phylum Chordata; class Actinopteri; order Aulopiformes; family Paralepididae; genus Notolepis; species Notolepis coatsorum. Next base: position 89,129,168 of record NC_140182.1, on the reverse strand, counting down.
CATGTTGCCTTATAATATAAAGAATGCCAGTTCCAAATAGCTTTTTAAAACGCTACTGAAAAATAGTATGTTGAATTATAGTTAGGCATGGAGGTTTGTACCTTCTCGTGCTCATTTTGTTCCATTACTATGTTTCTGATCTAACTGTGTTTTGTTAGGGGTTTATGTTAATATTTGCTAGGGGTTTATTATGGTAATATGTTTTTGTTATTTCTTAGAGTTTGTGGGTGATAAGAGTCGGTGGTGGTGGGGGGTGATTTGTGTTTTATTTTCTAGCTGTGAATTGATTTAGGTAACTGTTTTATGTTGTTTCGTTTGGACCGCAGGAAGATTAGTTGCTACAATTGTGCTAGCTAATGGGAAACCAAATAAATAAATAAACAAATAAATAAACAGTTGCAAAGCCCTCTGCCGTATTTCTTCTGCTGGCTGAGGTGAGAGGCCTCTTTCATCACCACCTGGCCGGTGTGCATGTCCCAGGTGAGCTCCTCATTGATGCAAACCAAATCTACTAAATCATTTGAGAAATACTCCTACCTTATAACTAAATTATTACATTTAGTACATGTAGCTGAAGCTTTTATCCAAAGCAACGTACAAGTTCTGTACAACAGGTCAGCAGGAAGGATACAACTCTGGCAGCTAAGTAACATTGTTCGTCAAACAGTGTTGAACGAGTGCTACAGTCTTGAGTGCATAGTAGTATAGACAGATAAGCATAGTAAGTAGTAATATAGGCAAGGAAGATTACTTAGTAGCAAAGTGCATGATAGAAAAAGACGAAGGTTAGTATATATATATATATATATATATATATATATATATATATATATATATATATATATATATATATATATATATACTTTGTTATGGTTGAAAACAAAACAAAGCATATTATTCTTAACCCGACTCATTTTATTCATCAGACAAAAACAAATGAAGATATGACAACATCCTTAAAAAGGAAAGTCAGACTGGCAGTTAAAGGTAGAATCTGTAATGCTGTCAAACAGCGGCCTCTAGGTAAAAGAGCGTTGTTTGGTATTGCACGTTGTTTACATTTTTTGTTTTGGTCTGATGTGTGGGTTGGAGTTTACCAACTTAATATACTGTGACTCCAGACCCGTCTTGGCAGAGCCTGAGGTGTGGCCAGCAATAGCAACTCCACCCCTATCCCCACTCAACTCCAACCCATATTATCAGGCCAAAACAAGTTTTTTTAACAAAGTGCAGTACCGAGGGGGGGGGGGGGGGGGGGGCACTTTTGCCTAGAGGTTGCTGCTTGACAGCATTACAGATTATACCTTTAAAAAGATCTATTGCAAGCTGCTTGAAGCCAGCTGATGTTAGCTAGCATAACATCCTCCATCCATAAAAAACATCCTCCATAAAGAATTTAATGATTTGCACTGCTCTTGCAACTGAAATAAGTATTAGCATGGATTTGACTGGTTAGCTGTAAAATAATTGCATGGTATTCCATTGGTTGAACTTTGCACTGGCATTGTCTGTGATTGTAAATTTGGGTCAATCTGTCAACATGTCACTGTTTAGAGCAAACTATGTCCTTCTACAAAAATAAACCATGGTCTTAGGGTACTTCAGCACGTTGGCAGATGGACCCTAATCATCTCCCAAAACTGTCGCGCTGTCCAGGAATGTACTGAACTAAAGTGCCTTTAGTTATCCCAGGACCAGTTAAGGTTTGAGGGATGGGCATGCGTCTGTTGAGACTGACCTGTGGGCAGCAGATCTTGAGCAGGTTTATGGTCTTGCCACAGACGTAGACGTCGTTGGCGATGTGCCGCAGGAAGACAGGGACACAATCCTCCACATCCTTGGAGATCAGGGTGTAGCCCTGGGTCCAGAAGTTCTTGTCTGCAGAGAAACAAAGGAGATCAGGGTGTAGCCCTGGGTCCAGAAGTTCTTGTCTGCAGAGAAACAAAGGACTGGCCTAGTCATATAATTCTCACCATACAGCCATACAGGGCTTTTATGATTTAGGTCAAGAGCTTTTCCAGGTCATTATGGCATGACTGAAGAGAAACTCGGAGCAGAACAGGTATATGAATGGATTCAGCGTAGGGCTGTACCGAATGTAATTTGACATTCGAAGCTTCTATTGAAGTATTCGAACTTCTGTCATCATATTTGGAATACCACCGACCACAGGGAAAGACAATCTGACATAAATTTCAGCTTGATCGTGCATGGTTTTCATACCCATGGTCAAAACCCATGGTCATTTGACAGTAACTATCTTCCGTTCAAGTGCTGTGGTAATAACGAATGCCGTTATTGGCAATCAATTCATCAGAAACGACCCCCCCCCCCTTCATGCATTCATGATGAAACATAATACCTATCATATGCATTTGATTTGAAAATAGTAGCGTGTCCAGGGACGAAACGCCAATGGTTTTAGTAGAATTCACGTTGCGCCCTATAGCCAGCCTCCCAGGAATTAGCCTGGATCATTCAGAAATTATACTTATATTCACCACGGGATAACGCGTGAGAGTATTCACGAAAAAATGTATTCTTCTTTGCATCTTGAACGGAAGATAGTTACTGTCAAATGACCATGGTATTGTATCCATAGTGTTAGATCCTGATCAAACTGGCCAGTATCACGTCTTCATCTGTTTTGGCTCTCCATCCAATTCCTCTGTGTTGTGTCATTTTAATGGTCCTGACGTCTCTCCGACACTGGCTGATAAGATCCTTATCTCCCCCGTTAGTGCAATTCATAAACCATACTAATTCTCCACCTCCGTAAGAATTCGACACTTCGACAACGTGAAATACAAGGAAAAGCGTGGTTTTATTTGATAAACAGAAACCTCAGCTCAGATGTTAACAGATTGTATTGTCCTTGAAGAGTCTATTCTAATGATCTTTCGGTGTGTTCAGATTATCGTCCTTTTGCTGTTATGTCCAATAGTGGTCAGGCCTGGTCGTTAGCCTGAACCCTCCTCGTGTTAGCCGAAGCTAATGATGATGTGGCATTCTTCTCCCCCCCCCCCCCCCCCCCTCCCCCGTCTTCTGTGTGATCTCAGTCCTACTCGCTCTTGGTCAGATTCTAGTCTGCCCTACACCCGGAAACACCGTTCGACTTATAGATCTTCGTCGTCACAACGACGGCCAACCCCTTTCTGGTTGTCATGTGCCGCGTTGTCATGACAACTGCGTTAATAACCTTTCACACCATTAAACGTTTCATTCACTGTTGCATTAAAGAGGTCACCCCTCTCCCTCGCTCTGGGCCTACAGTACACTCGCTCTTATCAATTTGTTCTTGCAAGGAATGCAAAACATTCGGCTGGCTGCTAAACATTCTGCTGGCTACTGCCTCTGAAATGCTTCTTCTATCACCGTCTTCCATGCACATTTCGATCTCACCGTTTTAGCTGTGATCATCTCCCCCCAATCTATACATCACATACATTGAAAAAGCACCCCAAATCCTTCATTCCCCCCTTTGATTCTTAATCAACCTTCAGAATCAACAGACTACTTGGTTTTTCAATTAATTATACACAAAAATAGACTCATAACAATTAGGGCCCCGCCGTCTGCTGTTCCATTACCCGCATCACACCCAAACCAGAAAGGATAAACAACGGTCAGGGAGGAGAGAGAGAGAGAGAGAGACAGAGAAAAACACAGATTGCAACTTTTCAGACGACACACCTAAACCCTTCGGCCCCCCTATTAGGTACACCCCACGTCCAAATCAGAGCGCTCCCTTCCCTCTTACAGTACACCTCCCATCTTGGGCCGGTCCCGTCTCCTAGGGCAAGGGCCCCTTTCAGTGACGGCTCCTTTCCTGAGCTGGTCCCCCCTTCCAGGGCGGGTCCCCTAGGCAAAAATGTCTCCCCTGGTCTGCTACTGCTCAGTGTCTCTGGCTGTCCTCTCCACATCTGCTCCTCCACCGCCGCCGTCTCCTCTCTCTCGTCGTGGATGATCTGTGTACCAGGCTGCGGTGCCTGGCCCCTGTGGCTTCCTCCTCCTCCAGTCTGTTTCCTGGTCGTCTCCACCGCTGTCGGTGTCTTCCCCCCCGCTGAAAGCAGAAACACAACACCAGCAGTCGTCTGTACATTCGACTTCCCTTGTTTTGCTATTAGTCTACCACCTTCTCCACACCTTTATCCATCTTACAGGGCGGTTCCCTGTTTGTTGTCTTCCGGCGTGACACTTGCAGCTTCCGATACCCACTCCGCGCAACTCTTCATCCCAGTTTGACCCCCAGCGCGCGCCAGTTCTTCTGGTGACGTGTCTTCTGAAGACCCTGCCTATCTATTAGGTGTGAGAAGGCCCCACTGGAATTCAAACTCCCTCTTTATTCCATAATTAACCCATTCAAATAACTGCACCATCTTTCTGTGCAATTCTTATTTAAACCATTGTATAATTAAACTCTATATCTAATATTATTATTATAATAGATCCATTCTCTGTGCTGCAGTAGATTCTCTAACTTGACTCACTCCCCCACTCCGCCACTAGATGGTAGTACAGACTTATATCTAAATATTCCCCTATGGGTAATGAAAACTCCCCAGCACTACCCCCCCTCCGCCACTAGGTGGCGACCTACTCCTCCTCTATGGTGTTTTAGTTGACGTGTCACTTCCTGGTTCTTATCTGTTATCTCCTCGTGGCTCACGGCCATCTTGTATCATCCTCCTCGTGGCCCCTTTTTGCGGCCATCTTGTCTCGCTCATAATGGCTACTCTCTCAAACAAACGGGCGCTGCCCTCCTTTTTCAAGGCCTAACAACAAAACAACTGTCTCCTAGAGTCTCGTCGGCCAAACAGGTCATAATGATGTCTGCAGGTCACATGACAATAGATGATCTACTAACATGCAAGTACTGAACAGGTCAAAAATAGACTGAATGCCAAATGACGGTAGGTCTGAAAAACGTAGGTAGATTCTCCCGACTCACAGTCCCGCGTTCCCGCCTCTTGAGAGGAAAACAACCCTTACATTACAGACCAACAAAAATGGAATTAACCCCTTAGAACACTGCCTTCCTTCACCGGCCCGTTTGTTTTTCATTCCCTGTAGATAAAACCCATCTTGGTTTTTCAAAACACCATGGCTCTCTGCTCATATTATCACAGCTGGCTTCTCTGTCGCTACTTATTTACGGATGCACTATCTGTTTGTTTTTATTTGACTTAAAAGATCAAAACAACCGTGTGTGCACAGTGAACTCACATCTTTCTCCTAAGCGCTGTTTCTCCTACAGCGCTGGTCCGCCTCATGACCGCTCGACTCGGCGCTCTCTCCCAGGGCTGGCCGGCCTTGCTCGATCATGATTCTCCCACACCCGATGACTGTTGTCCACTGTCGTCCCATTATTGAAAAAGTCTTTTTCCGTTGTTCTTATCTCTCGGCAACCAACTGTTCCCGTTGTTTTAATCTCTTGCAAATCCGGGTCACGGCACCAACTGTTAGATCCTGATCAAACTGGCCAGTATCACGTCTTCATCTGTTTTGGCTCTCCATCCAATTCCTCTGCGTTGTGTCATTTTAATGGTCCTGACGTCTCTCCGACACTGGCTGATAAGATCCTTATCTCCCCTGTTAGTGCAATCCATAAACCATACTAATTCTCCACCTCCGTAAGAATTCAACACTTCGACAACGTGAAATACCTTACAAGGAAAAGCGTGGTTTTATTTGATAAACAGAAACCTCAGCTCAGATGTTAACAGATTGTATTGTCCTTGAAGAGTCTATTCTAATGATCTTTCGGTGTGTTCAGATTATCGTCCTTTTGCTGTTATGTCCAATAGTGGTCAGGCCTGGTCGTTAGCCTGAACCCTCCTCGTGTTAGCCGAAGCTAATGATGATGTGGCATTCTTCCCCCCCCCCCCCCCCCCCCCCCCCTCTCTGTGATGGGAGGAGAGAGCGTCTTCTGTGTGATCTCAGTCCTACTCGCTCTTGGTCAGATTCTAGTCTGCCCTACACCCGGAAACACCGTTCGACTTATAGATCTTCGTCGTCACAACGACGGCCCACCCCTTTCTGGTTGTCATGTGCCGCGTTGTCATGACAACTGCGTTAATAACCTTTCACACCATTAAACGTTTCATTCACTGTTGCATTAAAGAGGTCACCCCTCTCCCTCGCTCTGGGCCTACAGTACACTCGCTCTTATCAATTTGTTCTTGTAAGGAATGCAAACATTCGGCTGGCTGCTAAACATTCTGCTGGCTACTGCCTCTGAACCGCTTCTTCTATCACCGTCTTCCATGCACATTTCGATCTCACCGTTTTAGCTGTGATCATCTCCCCCCAATCTATACATCACATACATTGAAAAAGCACCCCAAATCCTTCAATAGCTATAATATAAAATATAGATTTAGCTCTACAAACAAGGTGACGCACAGTGAAACTATGTAATGAAAACCTAGCCGTGCTAGAAAAGGATGGGGAAATTGAATGGCCCCGAATGTGTTAATGAATATAACTTGTCAGTTTCGTCAACATAAATAATCCAATAAGGGCACGGTTGGTAAGAAAGTGATGGTGACGTCTTGATGGAGCGTCGAGCGTCAAGCAGATGCAGATAGGCTACATCATTTATGATAAATGTGTATGATGAGTCATATACAATAGTATAATACTATAATATTAGTGTAGCCTAATCTTTATCTGCAACTGTGGGGGGAAAAAAACATTGGTTTAAACAGAATGAATAGACTAAATATTAAAATACTAAAATATTATTAAACATTTTTAATTCGAATGTTGATTTAGAATTAGAATGTCAACGTTATGAACAAAGCTTCGAAGCTTCGAACTATTCGGTACAGCCCTAATTCAGGGTATACAGTATTAGAGTGGTCTTCAACTCTCATCACTCGGCCTAAACAACCTTTCCTTAGTCATTAGCATGACTTACATCATGGCATAGCAACAACAACTACGGTTCCTTGAATTAGCACTTGGAAAGTGTTTAGTGATTTAGCTCGGTGATCCCAAGCAGAAAGCACAGGACACAAATGCACAAATGAGACTTCAAGTGCTCCTTACAGGAAGCCCACAGCTTGCCAAGAAAGCTTAGCCGTTGATTGGGTCCCTAGCTGACAGACAAGAGGATAAACAATGACATTTGTGTGTCCTCCAAAAACACAGGAGCGAGGAGCGTATAGGTTCACTGCAGGAGTTGATGAGGTGTAGCCAATGGGCAAATGAACCTCTGTGCCAGACAAAGCTGAGGTGGCATTCTGACCTTGAGTGGGTTGTTGTATGATGTTCAATGTTTGGACAAGGCTATAATAACAGTGCATATAAAACATACTAATAAAAGGGCCTGCCATTGTACACTATACTGCTACACTGTGTACTTTTTCTGCACATATCACTGTACTGTGTGTGCGTGCGTGCGTGCGCATGTGTGATAAAGAACCTCAGATGAAGAATCATGTAACTCTGTTTTAGGTTTCAGAGGACCAATGTTTTCAAACTTTATCATCTAAAAATTGTAAATTAGTTGAGATTGAGTACGTTCTTGTAGGGCTGACCCGATTGCTTTGACGCTTCAATCGTTGCCATGGTGATCGATGTCAAAATAAGAAATCATGTCTTTTTTAATACCCCTCCAAAAGCTTTAGCCCTGGAAATAACCAACTACTATCACCAGTTCTTCTCAAACAAGGATATTTAGAACATTCAGAAAACCTAACTACCTATTTTAGTCGTCAACCCATGAAACTTTGCAACTCTCGATAAGGCTAAATATTTTGTCCCGTGTGTCATTGTGCCTCTTATAGGCGATATCTCTCTTAGACAGAGTGTAGGCTACCCTGCTCCAGCGTTTTCATTACTACAGCATCAGTAACTGTATAACTCGCTGTCCGTTATCCGTTATAGGTTTTATTATCACGAGTGTCGTGAGAGTCGAGTGTTTTTTGTGAGACACCAGTGACTTTTGAAAAGCGGATTCCGGTCCTCTCAAGTGGTGGAGATAAAATGCGGACCGTTATCCGCGCCGGGCGACTGCAGCCACGCACTTGCTTTGCATCCCTGCCACTTCAACCCCTTCAGATTGCAATTATCAGAGGGCAGGCTTTATTGTAAACAACATTAGAAATTCCCTGTTGTGGACATGTGGGTCTTTCTGTCACACAGCCTATTTTTGCTACTGTATGTCTCCTAAGCAAGTATGGTTCAAATGAGTGCTGAAATGAATAATACAGTTAATACAGAATAATCCAAGATGGCGCATGGGTCCAAGAGACAAAGTTGTTTGTGAGGAAATACACACAAGTAGTAGGTTTCACATCTCTACTGTATATTTAATTTAATTTAATTGAGGTTTTCCCTCATTTCAAATGTCGTCAAGATTACAGGCAAGTTAAAATAAAAAGGAAAGAATCTGTTAGTTAAGACATTGAATACATTGAATACATAGGACAAAAACACAGATGAAATTTTTTTATAAAAAATAGGATAGTGGAGTATTGCATTTAGTGTGAGTTGAAGAAGCAGGGGCATTAAAACAAAAGGCTGACTTTCCAAGTTGAGACCTTACTTGGGGGACCTTAACACATTGTGCGCCAACAACGAGTATACTCGTTATTGCCCACCAATCGTTGTGCGCCAACAACGAGTAAACTAGTTTTTGGGATCCATATTTCATTTTTTCGCCATGGCATTCATAATTCATCCAGCCTCCCTCCGGGACGCAGCTGGACCCTGTCTGATATTGCAACGCCTCAATACCGCCCCCTGGTGGATTTCAGGTGAGTTACACTCCACGCCAAACCGGAAGTGGCGCTCTGTGCATCTGGGAAATTCCTCCGGCAGAGATATATTGTAACGTGGGTCTAGATACACACTTGAGTGCATTGGATCGCTTTCGAAAAACGCAAGAATCAATATGATTTCGGGGTTTATTGCGTCATACAAACGGAAAATGGATCTAGCATATCGACATTGAATAATTGATTTTTTCCCCTCCAGACTCATCAGTGAACGGTAAGAGGAATCTAACGTTATTTTCAGCTCGATTGTTTGTTTATTTCGCTGCAATCCATCTGATCAACCCATACTAAAAAAAGCCGTTACTGACAATCAAGGAATTATAAACACCCCCCCCCCCCTTTCCTTCACGCATGATGAAGCATAATGTATACCGATCATATACATTTGAATTTTTTAATATAGCGTGTATAGGAACAAAACGCCAATCGATAATGTATCATATGCATCGGGGCCTATAACTCGCGTTTTAGGAATTACTGCTATACAGTCTAAAAACATACTTATATTCACGAGGGTACTAACACGACAATGTATGAATGGAAAAATATAACGTTCCCACATCCGGAACGATAGATACCCGATGTTGAATGGGCCATAGTAATGTCGATATAGCTATAATATTTAAAAAGTTATAGCCCTGCAAAGAAGGTGAGCGACTCCATAGGCTTACAGCGCTGGCAGAGGGCACAAAGATGGGCACAATGCCTGGCAGACAATGTGTTAATTTGAGCGGGTCAGATAGGGTCCATAATTCCAATCTAGCATCATGATATCATACAGGAAGCAGTGGCGAGTACCACATCTATCACCACTCACCAGTAATAAATCTGAGGGCAGAATGATAGACCAAGTCTAGGGGTGTAAGAAGAAACATTTCTATATCTCCATAATCCAACATTGATAGGAAAACTGCTTCAACAATCCTTTTCCTACTAATCATAGGGAAGCTATGTTTCGGAAAACAATTTTCTGTTGCAGTATGCTTGCAAGACTGTCCTATGTAGCGGTGATCTTGAATAGTCGGCTATTCAATGATTCAATCGAAGGAGACTGAGACTTTCATAGTCTAATTGGCCCAGTGGCAGGAAAGAATGGGTTATGAAAGTAAGGAACATTCCATTATGGGAGTGCTGAATGTCTATATAAATCATGATATAGAGCTTATTTGAATATAAATATTAGGCTTTTAATAATACGTTTGATAAAAAGCTGAAAATAACTCATGTACCTTCATTCAATTTATTGTGTGGATGAATTACCCTAGTAGCCTAAAGTTGCACTATTCAATTTAGTGCAGGAGCGCATTTTGGCAAAGCTTTACATTTATTTGGCTACCCAATGTCTGTCAAGTCTAGAAAGAAAATGTGAGACATTTAAGGAGATCTACACCAGAGTTGATTAAAGAAAGAGGCAGAAAATCATCGACCGATAAAGTTTTCTATTGCCACGGGAAACAGCGTGTGGACCAGAGCTCAGCACATGCCGCATAGACTTAATTCACGAGTAGATCAGATATGAAAATGCAAGTAATTTTATTTGCATATACTGTAGCTAATGCTTATGTTTAGGGATGCACCGATCCGATATTGGTATCGGTATCGGCCGCCAATATCAGTAAAATAGCTGGATCGGGTATCGTTAAAAAAATATATAAATCGTTTTATTTTTATTTATTTTTTTATAAATAAAATAAGATAACCATTCAGTACATTTATATCTATGTGTTAATTTGTTACATTTAGTTTCACTAAGTTAGGAAAGTAATGTTTTAAGTCAAGCCTGATGTTGCCTTGCACAAAAGAATGATCCCAGTCTCTTCCACACAGTGACAGTGAGGCATAGTTTATTAATTGAATGAATGAAGTTTATTTTCTGTCTTTGTTTACAACAAATCAAAAACACACTTGTGATCCTTTACAATTCTTAAAAAGAAAATATATTTTAATATAAAAAAGAAAACACTTTTTTTTTTTTACTTTTGGGGGGGGGGGGGGGGTATCGGTATTGGGACTGAAAAAGTCAGATCGGTGCATCCCTACTTATGTTATGCAAAAGTGTGTCTGTCCTCGTAAGTCAGCTGTAAGTTATGAGGGTCGGCGAGACTGTGATGAGGCTAATATCGTCATGCATTATGTTTTAGGACTGCTGTTTTATGTCCGTGATTTGATGCATATGGATAGATCTATTTTATAATATCTCAGTCTTCACAGTACATCTATTACCAAATCCAGAGTAAACTAAAACTTCCTTGAAATGGTCCTTTGAGAAGACTGGGATGATGCCATGCTGTTTAACACTTTCAGTGTCAGGGACGTCATATCTCGTTTTATTAGCCCCCCCACTGAGTGCAGATGACGACAAATATCGTTTTATTAGCGATCTGAAATCATATTTCATCAACCGAGTCTCCCGTTGGTACAGCAGCCCCTACAGGAGCTCAGAATGGAAAAAAGCGCCCCCTATCGTCTATCCCTGTGTAACTGCAGGTCAGTCGCTTAGACTGACCTGGGATCTGTAGATATGTAGGGGCGGAGCCAGCTGGTTCCTTGTGCTGGCGAGCAGTCTGATCAACATGGAAGTCATCGCGGGACGGGAATCAGCCTGGAATATATATTTACAGCAGCCAATACTCAATCAATAAGCGTGATCGATATTTGGAATGGCGATCAGGAATTGGAATGATCTTTTTGGAGAACATCTGATCTGAGGTAAGGAATCTATTTTACCAGTCTTGGGATAATCAGAGTTGTATTCGCCGAGATCTCAGCGTTTGCCCCATGTGTGTGTGTGTGTGTTTGTGCGCAATCGCTGATGAGGAAATAAGAGAATCGATTTTTCAGATCGCCTCTATAGCGTGCATACGTACACATAATATACTATCGATAATCTAGCGTTTATTTGAAAACGATTCATAAATAGGCCGAAAAATTACAATGTTTTTGTGTATTCTAGAATATTCCAGTAAATGTCTTTTATCATGGAATCTTTATATTTTCCTTGAAAACGAGGGCTTTTCAAAATGCTATAAAACAAAAATGAACCGATAAAAAAACAATCCGCTTCGACAATGTTGACTTGAAAACGAGTCATTGATAAACGACGGGCAGATTAGACACATACTGTAGCCATAATTTAAAACATAGATTAGCCGTTTTTAATGCTAACATTGAAGTGGGTCGCGGCATTCAAGGAGGTTCCGGGGCACCGAGCTCCGGCACGGAAAGTGTTAAGAACCTAGACAGCAGCAGAGGTCTGTGGTAGCCTAATTGCTTTAGCCTGCGGGCGGTCTTTCTGACATAATGAATGACTGAAGTGTGTTACTGTATGCAGCTGTCTTTTATTTAATTTGAAATGCTCCGAAATATCCCTGCTATGACTCTGTTGCAGATGACTCATAATGTGGTCAGAACCATGCTGAAACTCTGATTTCCAGATAGTCTATACATTTTTTTTTTTTATGTTGTCAAATCGTAGTATTAAACAGCTAAATCCAAATTGACAACCATTCAATGAAGAGACAATATCATTAATATAAATGATGAAGAGGAAGGGACCCAAAATGAGTGTGCAGAGACGTCATTATCTGTAGCTGTATCTTTATCTGTACAACCAACAAAATGATCAGTATCTGCATTCGAATAGAAGACCGGGCATGGGCGTGGCTTATACCGGAAGTCGATTTTTATTTTATTTTTGCTAACAAAATACTCTTCAAGTTCAGACCTTAAGCACAAGCCAGTCATTTGAGAGGGGTCAGACAGGGGTCAGACAGGGTCCATAGTTCCAATCTAGCATCATGATATAAGGTGGTCATTTCCTGGCAATGGCCTTAACCCTTTCACTGCCACACTACCAACCGGTTAACCCTTTCACTGAGACAACACACAGAAGGTTAACCCTTTCACTGCCACAGAACAGCCGGCGACCGTCGGTAGTGCGATAGTAAAGGGTTAACCTTCTGTCGTGTGGCAGTGAAAGGGTTAAAGACCAATTTCGCAATAAACAATGGATTAAAAAGGAAGTCTGGCAACGTTTTCTAACCTACGTAATATTCAATGGCAATGCAATTGTTGTGCCTTAAAAGCATCAAATTGATTTAATATTGGCATATAATTTATTATGAACCATCTCATACTGTACTTTTCTCTCTTTTTTATTTGTAACTAAACTAAGTTTTATGAACTGTTTGAATCCCCCCCACCCCCATCGTCTTTTAACTAAGGGAACATTGAACAATCAGAAACTGAACATAAATTTTTTTATGAACCATCTGAACCTCCCCACCCCTTCTTTGACAGTTTTATTTAATACAATTTTTCTTTTTGTCTCTTTCTCTCCGTCTTGTTTATTTTTAACTAAACTAAGATTCATGAACTGTTCTATCTAGCCAGCCCACTGATGCGGGACAGACAAGGAATTCATCAAAGGGGAAAGTTGGATTTCTGCTCACATAAAGAAGGCTGCACCAAGTTCATGTTTAAGAGATGCAAGATAATTATTCTGATGATGCTTTAGCCTACACAATTCATGCACTAACTAAGAAATCTACCTTGCCTATATTACTACCTACTACTACCTACCTGGCTAATGTGTCTATACTACTATGCACTTACGGCAAGTCTGTAGCACCCAAGTTCAACACTGTTTGACAAACAATGTTACTTACCCTTAGGTGCCAGAGTTGTACCCTTCCTGCTGACTTGTCGCTTTGGAGTCAGCTAAATGACTCAATCTAAATGTAAATGAAAACGAGAATATGCGAATAATTACCGGTAGATTTACGCTAGAAGCACCATACGCCTAAGCCACTGGGCATTTCTTTTTCAATCAACAAACAGTCTCCTCCTTTCACAACTTTTCGTAAATAATTCGAATTTAAATGCCAGCACTTTCACAGTTCTAAAAACATTTTTTAAATAGTTACAGACATGTTTATCATGTTTCTGTCACTCAAACACCCCCACTGTGCATTGGTAACCATGTGGCTTTCCTCTAGAGCACAGATATGGCCCATCCATACATTCACATGCAATGAATACCACATTCAAATCTATTTTAACTAGTGTGATGATGAAGATGAGGAGGAGGAGGAGGAGGGTAGTGTCCATCCTCACCCGTCACCCTCTCACCCTCACCTTCAAAACAACATAGGTACGCAATAATTTAAAATCAGGGGAACAGGGTGAACAAGCCAGTGCCTGTCCTCACATTATTATCAGAGACAACCAGCCAAACTGGTTGACATACATCAGACTATAGTAGGCCTACTGATCTGCACAATGGGCTGATATGATGATGATGATGATGATGATGATGATGATATGTCATAGATGAAAGTGGTCATCATGCTTTTATATGGCTGAGCAAATCAATTGTGGGAAAACCTGGATGTAGACCACTGCTACTCAGAAAGGTATAAGAAAAGCATAATGGCAGATCATTATTCCCACCAATCATATTTGTTCAAAAACACACTTGTTGGACACAATGACAACCACTGAATAAAGTTCAAGGCAACGTTGGGTATGCGTAAATGTGTGTGCCTCGCCTTCCACAAATAGATGCCTGATGCAGATCAATCATACAAATAAAAGTATTGGAATGATTAGTGTACTCTTTTGTTGAAGAAAAGATAGCATGCAGCATAGACTATATAACTTCACAGTTAGACTATGAGGTTTTGACATCGCTTTGCATGCGTCTCATAACTTGGAAATGTTGACACAACAGGGAATATGCTCATAATATTCCTAGATATGAAACTCTTTTTCTGTGAAAACATTCACTGCCCTTCTAGGCACGTCGACTCTGCAGAATCAGAAAATGTCATCAAGTGTTTAACAGAGAGAAGCGGCTCACACGTCAGCTCAGCTGAGAAATAAAAGCATGCCTCTCGAACACTGTTCGGCGTGAATGCGTGTGTCAAGGCTTCCAAGAGCGTTGAGTAAATGTGTAGTGTGTATATGATTCATCATGGGATACGGCCATTTGAATTTGCAATATTTTCTAAGCTTGTTATAGCGCCACCATGAAGTTTGTTCGTTTGACACTTTTTGTGCCATCACATAACCTTTGCTGGTCTATCAGAATGCTGAATTGCCTAAAAAGCAACACATGGACTGAGGTACATGTGGCGTAAGCTGAATAATAATAAAACCACCAATTACAATAATAACTTTTTATTGCACTAACTAAGGAATCTACCTCGCCTATATTACTACCCTATTATGCTAATGTATCTATACTACTATCTATGCACTCAAGTCTGTAGCACCCAAGTTCAACACTGTTTGATAAACAATGTTACTTACCCTTAGGTGCCAGAATTGTACCCTTCCTGCTTACTTGTCGCTTTGGAGTCAGCTAAATGACTAAATGTAAATGCAGAGGAGAATATGAGAATAATTTGATTTACGCTAGAAGCACCATAGGCCTAAGCCACTGGGCGTTTTTTCTTTTTAATTAAATGAGCTACTCTTGCACCATAAATCAAACAAACAGTCTCCTCCTTTCACGACTTTTCCTAAATAATTTGAATTTAAATGCCAGCAATTTCACAGTTCTAAAAACATTTTTTAAATTGTTAAGACATGTTTATCATGTTTCTGTCACTCAAACACCCACTTTCCTTTCACAGTGTGCCACTGTGCAATGATAACCAGAGGTGTCGATGGCTTTCCTGAGTCTAGAGCACAGATATGGCCCGTTCACATGCAATGACTAGCACCAATAGGGTTTAGCATTCGGGGCTTGCACCCTAATAAGGCCTAACAAAAATAATAGTTGGTTTCAGGTTGCCGACCGACCCTGCCGATTTAGGTGCGACCCAATATATTTTATGAGTTTTAAAAAACAAACAAAAAAAAAATCCGATTTTTTTTTTTTTTTTTTTTTTAAGAATAAAGTTTCATAGAAATCTTAGTCAAACATTTAGTATTATGGATATTAAACATGCTGGCAGAGTACATGCATCCATGTTGTTGTGGACATTTTAATTAAATAAAGAAATTCCCTATCCATAATCGCCATGGGAAAGAATAAAATAAAAAAATAAAATAAAATAAATTCCCTACCTACCCATGGCCAAACTGACAACCAACCTGAAACCAACTATTAATTTTGTTAGGCCTAAGGCCGAATGATAGCATATGATGAAGACAGGATTAATACAACAGCAAGTCTGAAGAAAGTACATAACAGAGAACCCCCCCCCCCCCCCCCCCCATCATCCCAAAGCTTTGAATATTTGATGATAAAATGGTGCTGAGGCTTCAAAGCCCAAAACAAGGTTCTTCATTCGTATCACATTCACAAGTGATTTGAATTGACTGATTGATTTGAAAATGTATGGTTCTTCTTCAGTGCAAGTGGCTCATGTAACAACTTGAATTTGATGAGGTTTTATGCAACTGAAAACCACTCGGAAAGATGAAAGGGACGTGCCTTCAACAACAGACTCGACTAGGCAAGTGGGAAGACACAGAGGAGAAAAGGCACAAACGCAGCCAGTTCCCACAGGGCCAAGAGGGTCCCATCTTCTCCTCGCTCCACTCTCTCCTCACTTTGAAGTCCAAGTCCATAACTAGACCGAAAAGTACACTTCAGCCGGCGGACGTTTGTGGAGTGCAATTATATATATATTTTTTATTTTTATTTTTTACTCAAAACATCTAAATAAAGTATGTAACATTAGCCTCTGTTGGTTCTGCAATGCAATACACTTCAGCATACTGTATATGTCTGTACAACGAGACATTCATTCATTCGCTTACAGAAGTGAGATCTACTCCAGACTGACTGCTGACAGCCGCCCCCCCCCCCCCCCCCCCTTTGGGGGCATACCCTACAGATATGAAGTCAAAATTCAACTAGGTTGTATAGACTGTGACATTTTTTTTCTTTCTGCCAGACAATCGGAGAGGCTTTTGATTATCTGGACTTTCATCATTTTCACTTACTGTCAAATCCACAGTCTGAAATAAGTGTGTGTGTGCCTGTGTGCGTGTGTGTGTGTGTGTGTGTGTGTGTGTGTGTGTGCATGTGCATGTGGGTGTGTGTGTGTGTGGTTGTGTGCATGTGTGTGGTTGTGTGCATGTGGGTGGTTGTGTTTGTGTGTACATGTGCGTGTGCATGTGGGTGTGCGTGTGTGTGTGTGTGGTTGTGTGCATGTGGGTGTGGGTGTGTGCGTGTGCGTGTGTGTGTGTGTGTGTGTGTGTGCATGTGGGTGTGTGTGTGTGTGTGTGTGGTTGTGTGCATGTGGGTGTGTGTGCATGTGGGTGGTTGTGTTCGTGTGTAAATGTGTGTGTGCATGTGGGTGTGCGTGTGTCCTTACCTCTGTAGCCGAGGAACTCCTCGTTCACCTGAATCATGAACTCTCCGTTCACGTCTCTGAACACTCCGCTGTACACCCAGTCAGACACGAACCTACGCACACAAACAGATGCTCACTTTCAGACAGTGTTGACACCGTAAAAATCACAGACAAAGCACTTTTCCATCTCTTCTTCTTGGTGGCAGGATAACTGACCGTGTGTAGGGCTCACAGCTGCTCTTGAGCAGCGACAGCAGCACGGGGTAGTTCTCGTTGCTGCAGTTGCTCTGGGCCTCGTTGTACAGGTAGGACAGCATCTTCACACCCTGAGGACAGGCCACACGGCACTGAGTTGACACCCCGTCCGATAGGCGGAACATAATCCGGATGGGACTGCGGTCTACAGATAAAGGCTACTCACCACGGGGAACGTAGCCTGGCCGACCCCCAGGGGCCCGTCCACGCAGCACAGCTCCGACAGGTACCTGGGATTAAAGCAGATCGCTGACGTTTATGTATCTGCAGCTACACTGCTTAAGTTTAAAGGATTTTCTTGTTTCAGCGATGTGCCTGGTCAGAGCCTTTGGCAGCGCCTGACTGAACGGTGGAGGGTGTGTTCTCACCTGAGCTGACGGCCCACTTTGCGAAACAGGAAGCCGATGGTCAGCAGGCTGAGAATGGGTGGGGTGCTGAGGACGCAGGCCCTGTAATAATGCAGGTACTTCCGCAAACCGCCTGTAAAAGCCTTAGAGAGAGAGATTCCCAAAAATCATCCTCTACTTAGACCAAACAGCCACAACGGCTAAAGAAACGCTTGATCTTGCAGAATCATGTGCAGCAGGCGAAAGCAAGTCATAATTGACAAGTCTTTAAAGTCAACAATAGTGATGAGGGGAGACAAGCACATTACCTGGAAGACTAGGCCTCTTTTGTTGGCACTCTGCAGAGAGAAGCGGCTCAGCCTCAGGTAATGGGTGCCATACTGGGCGAGCTCCCCCAGGAGATGAGACACACTCTCTGGGGATGCTCCCGACACACACACACCGGGCCTGACATCAAACTGCACACACTGGACCAGGCACAGAACCATCAGCCCACATAATGAACCAGTCGCCAGAACCAGTCACCACAGAATGATGATACAATTAGTGAGAGACAGAGAGAGAGAGAAGGATAAAAAGAGAATAGCCATACAGTGAATCAGTATCCAACCATTCTATATTCTATGCACAGTCCGGACCGTTAAATAATCAAGTTTCATTTTCAATTACGATTTTGGCTTCTCATGATCAACAAAACAAGATCATTGAGATAAACCATTATTTAGCGTGCACTACAACATAGTTGGTGATATACAGTATATATTTATTTTTAATATTATTATTTGTTTTATTTATTTATATCTTTGTTCACTTATTTCTTGTTTCATTATTTCTTGTTCAGTTCAATTATATTCAAAGTCCTCGTGTTAAAAAGAAACACCAGTGTTAAATTTCAATAAATGCATATGTTCTCAAATCAATGAGTAATCATGTTTAATAATCATGATTTCAATATCAATCAAAATAATCATGATTGCCATAATCGAGCAGCCCTGATACAAAGATGTGCACACATTTTGCCAGCAGAAGTAGAGATTCTGAATAATAAAAAAATATATATATATAATAAAATTATATATCGATACTTTCCGTCAGTGTATTGCAATATTATACTATGCTGTATTGTTGTTGTTTTTTCTCACCCCTAGCAGACGCGCCACAATGGTAAACTCAAACAACTGAATTTAAACGGTTATAAGCAAAGTAAACATGTCAAGTTGATATTATGATAATGGTACTTGTCTTTACATTCATTCATTAATTGCATAAAGATTTAGAAACAAGTCGCCATTTGATAAATTCTGTTTATAATGGGCCTGGAAGGAGGTCTTCTATAATCCATTCACTCTCTGGGTTCCTTCATTTTTTGGTTATTTGGTTGGTTGGTTTGTGCGTGCAGAGCTGGTTAGACTATTGGACTCTGCTGTCTTTCTATGGTCAAAATGTACATACATACCCATGTACACATCATTGTTTACAAAGTGTAAGATTGTCTTTTAGGCAATACATAACACGCAGATTAGCCTGTCACAATTAAATATGGGGAAATATGACAATTTTCTGCATGTCTATGTACCAGCTAACGACTCTCCCCTGTATGAGCAATAATTGCGTATTAAAGCTCAACTAAAGAAAAGTTATTTTATACTATACACACTATATCTATATCTTACTATACACACAGACAACCTACAGAGGTTTTTATTCAGAAGTTGAGCTTCAATATACATAAGACTTGTTTCCACTGGGGAGAGCTGTTAATCAGTACAGAGACACTACTGGTACATACTTTATCCCCAGGTATACACTGGGGAATGACGCGCCACTATAGTAAGTCAAAGTGACTTTTTATGCCAACAGACATTTTCATCACAAGGTTCTTTTCATCATCAGCCAATGGGCGGCTTGAAACTCACTGGGGAGGTGAACTGTACCTTGTTACATGTCAGGCTAAGGGAAGATATATTCTATATAATACCCTGGAGGATTTACACATGAATGAGGGTGTGATGTACCTCGCTGAGAGGGAAGGTGGTGGAGGCCACTCCGATCAGTACGTTGAGGAGGTGAGTGACCAGCTGCGTCTGGGAGTCCAGGGGCAGAGGAAGGAGAGGAGAGGGCGTGGCACCACTCACCACCCTCATCTCCCCCTCCCACAGCCGGTAGAGCTGGTCAAAGGCCTCCCGGCCTCCCTCCGTCAAGTAGGGAGGCTCCCTTTTCCCCGGAGGACTGTGGGGGGAAACAGAGTAGCATTTGAATTTTGAGAAATGTTGAGGAATTTTAATGACGCTTTTCTGAATTACCTGTATGACGGTGACATTCATCTTAGATCCGGAATTCCTGACATTGAATTATCTTTAGATTTATTTTTAGAAAAACATTCCTTTCCGTTGTAAATAAACATTCACCTTTTAAGAAGATTAGGGTGAGGATTTGAGGATGAGACTATTGGATCCCCCCTACTAACATTGACTATCCGTTTATTCATCTTAATCATGCATCTACTTCAAATCATGCCTTTCGGTTTATTTTAGATCCCATCTCTCTAAGCGTAGTTATTGAGGCTCTTCAAACCATTGATTCCGAGTAATCTAATGACAATTTGGAGTTTTGGACACTTTCTACCCTACTAATTGCCGAGCAAATAACTCACATGTTCAACCTTTCTATTGCTACTGGTGTTGTTCCCAGAGTTTGAAAAATTGCACATGTCCTCCCCTTGCATACGGGTGGAGATAGGAGTGATCCAAATAATTATAGACCATTATCCAAATTGTCGAGATTCTCTTGTAAATTGTCAACTCGAGGAATTTCTCAATACAAACCCTGTTCTGAGCCTGCATCAATCCGGGTTCAGGTCTATGTATAGCATTGTTTCTGCTATCACTTTAGTTGTGAATGACATTGTCAATGCCTTGGATGAAAGAAAAACATGTGCTGCCATCTTCGTGGACCTCTACAAGGCATTTGACACTGTTGATCATTCCTTGCTTTTACATATTAGTAATGGTGGTTTTAATTCAAGTGCTTGTGATTGATTCCAGAAAGTACCGGTCTGATCAGCAGCAGTCAGTGCATTTGGGAACTACTCGTATTACCGATAACTACATTTACATTTAGCTGACACTTTTATCCAAAGCGATTTAAAAGTTCTGTACGACAAGTCAGCAGGAAGGGTACAACTCAACCAGCGGAGTAACAATGTTCATCAAAGTGTTGAAACTTGAGTGCTGCAGTGTTGAGTGCATAGTTGTAGAGACATATTAGTATATTAGGAAGAGTGCAGGATAGCAGGGTGTTCCACAAGGTTCAATTCTAGGTCCAGTTCTTTTTACAATCTCTATTGCAATAATAATATTATTATTATTTCATCTTTAACACAATGGGGACAAACAACGGATATCTCGGTGTTTCGATTCCACCCGTTGTGGACAGAAGCACGGATATATCCGTGGCAAGTTGTTATTGCTTTTATTCCATTTTAATAACCTATTCAAGGTCGCCGAGCGGCACTGCAGATTTACCCTACTCTTTGAATTCGAGAAGGTGCAATACCGGCCAGATCCTCTTAGGGGCGCTATCGCGATAATGCAGTGTGCCCTGTGGCTGAACGGTGGATTTTTTTTTTTTTTTACTTTCAATGGAGTAGTATGTTAGCTCGATTCTGGATCTGCAGCCTGTAGCTTGGATTACGTTTTGCATCGCAGATTTCACTATGCAATAAGGGGATTTATCATCAGCCAATGGACATATCGATCTACCAGATGGCGATCGATAACGGGGAAATGCTCGGGGGGTCCCACCGGCCCACGGTAAGATCTTTTTCACGTAAAGTACATCCCGATCGGCTTGTTTTGATAGCCATCCATCCGATCGGCCTATGTGGCTAGTTAGACGAACACGGTTATTGGTAATCAATAATAAGAAACAACGTCCCCCGCCCCCCCCCCCCCCTTTCATGCATACATGCTTGAGGATTGTGCCGATCATATGCAGTTTGAGTTATTTCTGTAGCATATGTATAACGGAAATGCCATTGGATATAACGTTAGCAGCTATTAGCCCTATATCTAGCCTTCCAGAAAATATACTAGACCAAATCCCGTATAACGCTTATATTCACAGCGCTATAAAATGAGAACATATTGATGAAAAAATAAATTTCTTTAAGCCATTTTGAAGGGACGGTTTATGGACTCAATTGACAATGAGAATGGACAGATAGCAATACTATAAAGTATAGATTTAGCTCTACAAACAGCCCCAAGTCTGTTTACATTTGCTGGCCCTCTACCATTATATTAGACGGGCCCCAATGGCCATCAATGTGTTAACTAACTGCCATGCACATTTATACACGGATTACACAATGTTGAAGCCGTTCTCTCTATTGTGGATTATGGTGATGTGATTTATAGGCATGCCTCTGCCACTACCCTTACGCCCTTGGATGCTGTTTATCATTCTGCTAGGTTTATTACAGGTCATATTTCTAGCACTCATCATTGCATCCTGTATGAAAAGGTTGTGTGGTCTTCTCTGTCTGAGAGACGTGATAAACATATGTATTTGCTACAAGTCCCTTATTGAAGTATTGCCATTTTATATCACATCTATGCTAGATTGGTCCAGACTATACCACACACAATCTATTGACTGGCTTTCACTGCAGGTCCCTCGAGTTCGTACTGAGTTTGGAAGATCTGCCTTTAGTTTCTTTGCTCGGACCACTTGGAACTTTCTACACAAGATACCTAATGAATAACTTGGACATTTTAAATTCATGATTTTTAACCTCTGTTTGTACCCGTTTTTATTTATTTAAGTTTTTTCTATCTTCTATTAACTTGTTTTAATTGATTGTTTATCAATAAATAAAACATTTAAATGATTTATCTTTTATTATTATGTGTCTTTTTAAGTTATTTTAAACTGTCTCGACATGAATGAGAAACTGCCCTCAATCATTTTGAGGATAAATAAAGGCAATATAATAATAATAATAATAATAATAATAATAATAATAATACTAATAATAATTTGATGGTGGGTTGCAAAGAGTGTGAACAGATGCAAGTGTCAGCCCCCAGATGCTGTTATTATTTATTAAGTATTTATAGTAAACGTTTATAACGTTAACACCATCATCACAGACACCTTGGAAGGCAAACAACGGGTGACGGTGACCAATGTGTGATCGTTATTAAATGACAACCGTAGCTAATGAGCTATGTTGATGGTATTGAGCCATAATATTGGTAGGAACTAGGAACTGCATAACACATCATGAGAATACTATGAATATGCAGGGCTGTACGCTAAGCTTTTTCACTAGGGGCACACTTGCCCCTAAATGAGAAATTTAGGGACAAAAGATATTTTTTAGGGGCACATTTTTAAATAACAATTTTACCATTATTTATATCGATTGTTTTTGATTAAAAAAAAAAAAAAAAATTATTTTATATAATTTTTTTTAAATAAAATATAGATATAATATATAAATACTTGTAGTTGTATTATCTGCGAGACATCGCCACCACGCAACAAGTCTAAATGCTCGCTATATGCAACCAGCTCCACTGTCTGTGTGTACTCGAGTAGCCTCCAGCTACGGCCAGGATTCCCCGGAGCTGCAGCTGGACCCTATACTGTAGCCTCCAGCTACGGCCAGGATTCCCCGGAGCTGCAGCTGGACCCTATACTGTAGCCTCCAGCTACGGCCAGGATTCTCCGGCGCTGCAGCTGGACCCTATTGACTATATTCAGCGTGCCCTCAGCTCGAATACGCATCGACTCAGTGTTATAACTAGACATTGATATCAGGAGCTATCTGAACTATTTAGTTTAATGGGATGTTTTGTTTTGAACAGTAAGCTAACGCGAGCTATCATGCACTACTAGACTTACTGGAGCATTTGTTGATAGCTATCAGTAGCTAGCCGGCTGGCAGGCTCACCGAGGCGGGAGGGAGGAGGAGCAGCAGACGCCGCAGCTCTCTCCGTGTGTCTGAGTTCAGTTCAGTTCGGCTCACTATAGGAGGTCGAACGCGTCGAAAATATGAAGCAATACTAACGTTACTTTTCTTCATAGCTAAATCAGACAGCCAGTCTATCAGAGTGAGTGCTCAGTCGATTGTTCCCGCTGATCATACCTGCTGAGTGCTCACTGCTCAGCTCGCGTGAGTGACGGCATCGCGTCATCACACGCCTTGGATAATTTAGGAGTGAAATGCGAATGCAAGGCTTGAAAGCACTACTCGCAAGCCCGCCCCCAGATAATATTTACCAATCGCAACGGCCAATTAAAGGGGCAATTTGCGACGAGATCATCGCAGTGTACAGCCCTGATATGGAGATGATTGCGAGCTCCCAGACCCCACTACCAACCAGCCATCAGCCATCTCTAACATTGTGGTTATGTTCAAGCTGTAAAGGAATGTGAATCACTACCCACTTTCAAAAACACTCTCAAAGAACACCTACGGGAGACTGCAATTTGAAACTGGCCCATGTAAATGTCCTAACCCAACCCCCTCCAATGTACAGTAAAAGACCAAGTATGGTTGTCAATATTCCAATGTACAGTTTTGCTTGTACAGTTGTACAGTGTTCCTTCCCCCCCCCCCAACCCCACCCACCGAATAACCTCCAATGTACAGCCCCCACCCACCCACCCCACCCAACCTCCCCCAATGTACAGTTTTTACGTCAAATGTATATACTCTTTTCTGGACTCTTTTTTGTATCACAAACAGTACTGTATTTGCAAATCTGGTATGTCATAAATGTATAGATGTAGCAGTACTGTCTATCTGTATGTCATGTATGTCATATGTCCTGATGAATTGAAAATGGGGGACCCTGATGTAGACAAGACGAAAGTCTTTCTCTGGTCTGCATCCCCTTAACAATTGTGTGTATTGAGCTGTACTGTATTGTACCCATTCTACAATCTGTTAATAAAGTTTTCAATCATTCATTCATTCACTCTGCCTCACCCACACAGGCTAGAGACAACAGTGACACTACTGCCACCATGTACTCCAGTCCTCATGCAGCCCCACTCACATCGAGCAGCAGCAGCATCAATTAATTCGATACAAAAGACAACTTCTTACCAGCCGACAGACTCCCAGCACCGGCGTCTCCTGGGCTCGAAGGTGCGGAGGGCCTCCCAGACATCGAGCTCTGGGCTAGGGCTGGGCTCCGACTGTGAGTCTGGGGTCAGATTAGAGGCTGACTGGAAGCCTTCATCCTCAGACTGGTCCAAGCTAGGGGGAACCTGGACAGATAACCAATATATATGACTAATGATCATTATGGACATTGAATATGATTAAAATGCTGAGTGTCAAATATAAAACAATATTTAACTATTATATTTTGATTGATTTCAGGCATCCTGTGAAGCAAACTGCTGTCAGCAATACTAGTGCAAATAGTGCATGCGATGTTGAGAGAAATGTTTTCATTATGTTGACTTCACAACAGGAGGCTGGTACCAATTTATCATACACTATATACTGGTGTATAAAACTTCATGAATGTCCTGAGGGCTTGGTAAGTGATCAAATTTAGAATAGGCTTCTAAAATCTTGAAGCAGTGATACTCAAAGCACGGCTCACGAGCCGCATGCGGCACTCTGATGACTATGTTACGGCTCTTTAACACTTTGAATGCCGACGACGTGTATTGTCATCTTATCAGACCCCCCCGTTGAGTGCCGACGACGTGTATTGTTGTTTGATTTTTTTATTAGCGATCTGAATTCATATTTCATCAACCGAGTCTCCCGTTGGTACAGCAGACCCTCTAGGAGATCAGATGGGAAAATACCGCCCCCTATCGTCTATCCCTGTGTAACTGCAGGTCATTCGATTATACTGCTGGATCTGTGGAGGTGGAGCCAGTGCTGGCAAGCCGTCTGATGAACATGGAAGTGATCGCGAGTTGGAATGCAGCGTGGAATATATATTTACAGCAGCCAATAATCAATCAATAAACGCCATCGATATTTGGAATGGCGATCAGGAATTGGAATAATCTTTTTGGATTATTGATCTGATCTAAGGTAAGGAGTCTATGTTACCAGTCTTGGGGTAATCAGAGCTGTATTCACTGAGATCAGCATGTGCCGTGTGTGTGTGTGATGTTGAGGAAATGAGGTAATCGATTTTTCAGCCCGCCTCTATAGCGTGCATAAGTACACATATACTATCGATAATCTAGCGTTTATTTGAAAACGATTCATAAATAGGCCGACAAATGACATTGTGTTTTGTGTATTCGAGAATATTCCAATAAATGCCGTTTATGGGGGAATCTTTCTATTATCCCGGAAATTTTCGAGAGAACGATAGCTTTTCGAAAATGCTATAAAAAGGATATGAACCGATTAAAAAACAATCCGCTTCGACAATGTTGACTGCAAACAAGTCATTGATAAGCGACGGGCAGATTAGACACATGCGTTTTTAAGGCTAACATTGAAGTGGATGATGGCATTCAAGGGGGTAAAAAGGTAAACAAGGCCGGCACTGATAGTGTTAAGTAGTCTCCAATTAAAGATTTAGCTCAAATGTTTTTTAAACGGGTATTTCAAAAGATCTTGTCCAAGACATTTTCCAGCAGTGATAATCCAATAAAACTTAATTTCCAATTAGTTACAACCACTGACCTACGAACAAAACAAAAGAAATCTCCCTCTCCTCTTTTCTGAACAAACTACCTATTGGTCACAGTCACCAGGTGTGTGCACTCGTCGTCGTGTCGGTGGAAAGCTAACGTGAAACTAAAATAGCTAAAATAAATTATAATAAGTGCAAATCTGCAATAGCTGCGACCGCGTACCACACCCCCTCACACAAGCACTTGACCTCCTGTAGTATCAGCCATAGTCTCTTACCCTGATGGACAGCCCGGTGAGATCTGCATTACTGGGTACAGGAGGCAGGTCCAGCCTGATGTCTAGGTCTGAGGTGCGGGTGTGCTGCAGGGCTCCGAACAAGGACAGCCTGGTCTCCTTCTCAAACCTCTCCTCTGCCTCCGAGCTGGTCCTCAGAGCCAGCAGGCCTGTGCCTGGAGGAGCGTCCATTAGCCCCACTGTGCCACACAATCCCCCCAAAGAGCCCCATTCCTCCGCACACAACAACCCCCAGGACCGGGCTTCCAGCCTCTGCAGCTCTTCGCTCTGGTAACCGCCCAGTGGAGGCCTCCGCAGCACGGGCCTCTCTCGCCTCATGTAGTCCCTGCTGAAGGAGGTGGGTGGCGGGGGTGCCGAGCCAGCCAACTGCACCAGGAGCTCCAGGACCGATTCGACCTCCGTTAGCCCAGATGCAGCCCCCTCGGGCAGCCTCCCCAGCTGCTCCTCCAGCTTCTCTGCTTCGTCCTGACAGCCTGCCACCCGAAGGTCGAAGGAAATCATCAGGACTTTGTTTCTGGGAGGGGTGGTGGTCGTGGCACTCGGTCCTGAGATATTCCCTTTAGAGGCGCTTTCTTGGAAGAGCTTCGAGAGCAGGGCCCCATAGGCTTGCTTTTTAAGGGCTCGGTGGACACCTTCTCTCGAGACACCTCCCAGGGCACGGCGTTTCCATGACACCCCAGAGAGGCTGCTGTCACACAGGGCGCCCAGCTGCTCGGTGATGCTGCTGCTGCTGCTCGATGTGAGTGGGGCTGCACGAGGACTGGAGTACATGGTGGCAGTAGTGTCACTGTTGTCTCTAGCCTGTGTGGGTGACGCAGAGTGAATGAATGAAAACTTTATTTAACAGATTGCAGAATGGGTACAATACAGTACGGCTCAATACACACAATTGTTAAGGGGATGCAGACCAGAGAAAGACGTTTGTCTTGTTTACATCAGGGTCCCCCATTTTCAATTCATCGTGACATTTATGACATACACAACATACATGACATCATGACATTTATGGCATATGGACATACATGACATACAGGTATATAGTACTGAACATTACATTTGTGACATATACGATATGCAAATATACAGTACTGTTACTAGTAACGTTAGGCAGGACCAACTTAGGTCTAACTTAACATTATTCATTTTTTTTACTGATTAGTAACGCTAGCTATCTAGTAAATACTCTCTGTAGCCAGTTATCAGAGCTAGCTGACGTTACTGCTGGTGCAAGCTAATGTGCTAACCTTGCACAGCAAGCAAACTCGCTAACGTCACTTAATAATGCCAAGCTAAAAGTACCTGCACGGGGTGATGGTGTTT
This sequence comes from Notolepis coatsorum, assembly GCF_963971535.1. Classification (NCBI taxonomy): domain Eukaryota; kingdom Metazoa; phylum Chordata; class Actinopteri; order Aulopiformes; family Paralepididae; genus Notolepis; species Notolepis coatsorum. The sequence continues at coordinate 89,101,222 of NC_140182.1, read as the reverse complement.
CAGAGAGTTGACAGCTCCAGTCGTGCATCCATCCCATTTGACCTATTTCCATGCATGCTAACGTTAGCTAGCTAGCTAGCTAGCTAATATAATGCTAACGTTCACTGGCTGGGTATCAGGCGCAACTTGGCAAGATAACAGGGGAAAGCTGCATCAGACATTCGTTTGTAATACATGCATGCTTTCGTATTTTCAACAGCACGTAGATATGTTTTAGTTGCAGTCGCTGTTGCGGTCGTTCATTCATTCAGTTTCAAGCATATACTCTCCACAACAAGGCTAGGCTAACCAATAGTATGCAGCTGCAGAGCCGCAGAGCCAGCGGCGCTCCCCACCCAATGGCTGAATTGGAGTATTGCACTGTGCGGGCACAGCTGTGAGATCCGTGCGAGGCCAGATATCTTGAATGAATGCGTTTATTTCGAACATAAATTGAAAATAAATAATAATAAAAAACTAGACAATTCCGTGCGGGGAAATTGTGAAAGTGTGGGTGATGCCTGTGCACCGCCAGGGTCTGTGTCTCTGTATTGTCTCTTTCCACAGCAAAACGGTAGGCAAGCAAGGCACCTTGGTTGAGAAATGCAGGCTTCAATCTATGTTGTTTAGTCTATCTGTTCTGAAGGGCCAGATTAACACTGAGAATCCACGTTTATTATTTTATATAACTTGTATATTATTTATATATATAAGCTATATCCCTTTAACATAGCTGTCAACATTTCGATTTGAAAAAACTTGCAGGTTTTAGCCCCGCCCCTTCTCCTGGCCCCGCCCCCTCCCACCCGGCCCCGCCCCCTCCCAATGGAGCTGCCTCGTCGCTGCTGGTCAAAACCGGTATTATTTTGTTTTCCTACTGTGTAGAGTGTAAATGCTATAAAAATACAGTAAATTACCTTTTATCAAAATATTAACCATTAAATAAAGGTTGTAATCTGTAAATGCATTTGATTTTACTGTAATTTGACAGTATTTGGAAACCATAGATGCCAGACATTTAGTTTTCTTGCAGCTTTTTTTCTTACAGTCTAGTCAGTGAATCCTAAATCTCCACTAGGCAACCACTTAAAGTTATCAGTCAGTCCAACAAGGACTGGGTGAACTAGTTGCTACATTAAATTAATCAGATACCTGGTTGAAAGTGAAATGCTGTAAACATCCCTGCATTAAGTGTAAGACAAATTCAGTATAAATTCAGTTTATGTAGTAGTAGCATTAACATGTTCATATTTATTGAAATCTTACAATTCATACATAAATGTTATGATGAATTGAAAATGGGGGAAGAAGTCCTTCTCTGGTCTGCATCCCCTTAACAATTGTGTATTGCACAATACTGTATTGTACCCATCTGTTAAAGTTAGCAATCAATCAATGTATTACCAGTGTCTTTATACCTTCATCACTGTAGGCTACATATTAATACGACAACTCAAGAATAATCAAGAGGTTTATTTGTCACATACAGTGAAATGCAGGTGGTCACGCCCGCATTGATTGTGCAAAATGCAAAAAAATATAGGTAACAGGATATGCATGATAAAAAAAAGACATGCCATGTTCCTGAAAAAGCTATAAAAAATACCTATGGTCATTAATTTAGCAGTGGGAAATGGGAATATCATTTTTGGAACAGTGTGTGTGTCTATTATGTCTGTGTAGTATGTCTGTATTGAGCCGTACTGTACCCATTCTGCAATCTGTTAAATAAAGTTTTCATTCATTCATTCATTCTACAGAGAAAAATGAGATAGAAAAAAAGCCAATGCGATTTTGTGTTTTTCCTCAATATCTCTGCAATGCCTGCGAGTTACCAGTAACTGTATTTGTCATACCATGACAATTCACGACAACTTTTAAAACGGATCAATTTATTTATATGTATAAATCGCATTCAGGAAATTGGGCGTCAGTGAAGGCATGCTATCCGTGGAGGAATGGCAGGAGGGGACAGTGGAGGCGCAGAGCAAACGGCTGTTAGTGTTCACCAACCAACACGTTTACACATTCCTGCATTTGTATTGTTTTATCCACAGAAGATTTGCTAACCTTTTGTTCCAGAGACAAAAGCCACAGAGTGGGCAATCAAGAGACACTGGCTAAGTTGATTTGACACCCTCGGTCCGCGGCCGCCTCGGTGCATCAGTCTACTCTCTCCCCTGAGCTCTGAGCTTTATCCGGTCGCGTCGCTGTCTTCTTCGAGTTGCAACGGTCTGACTTCCTGTGATAACGGTCTAATCTACACTGCTGCCACCTGTCGTCACGGAGGAGAATTGCAGCCATTTTGTAAAAAATAATAATAATAAGTACAAAATACGTACCAATCCGTGAGCCGTGAACAGCGCGTGAAGAGGGTTAAAAAAACAGGAGAATACCGGAAAAACCGGTAGGGTTGACAGCTATGCCCTTTAAGCCTCCGTTTGAATCATAGCATTATTCGCTTTCCTCATTGGACAACGCCCTTGACACCGGCGGCGCCAACAATCGCGCCCCCCAGACAAGTTCAAAGACGAGTTCGGACAAGTTGAGACATGCCCTTGGCCAGCGCATTGATTCCGGACAAGAGATTCGGTTGCGCCCTAGAAAGCACTCTAAGTATATATATTGTGGAAGGCGCAAGCAGCAGCAGTTCGTTCGACCTAACCTAACGTGAAGTGAAGTGTGAATCTAGTAACTAGTGTGAACCTTAGCAAGTGTGTGTGGACTTAACGTAATTAGTATCAGAACACGAGGTGAACCTAGCAGCAGAACTATTGGACATGTGAGCAGTGGAACCTACCGCGGTGTATCGTTACGGATAACTAGTAGCTCCTTAGATACGACCTTGATATTGTAGAACCATTGTTGGTGGATTATAGTGACTTGTGGAAACGTAGTACCGTGGAGAAGAGCATCGTTAATACCATTGTCGTTTGGATTTAACTACCCTGAAGATCTGCATCGGGCTAGCTTCGAGGACGAAGCTAGCTAGCTATCATCACTTCCGTCGGGCTTTGGATTAAGAGCTATTACCCTGCTAACGAGCACTTGGATTATAAGGACCGGATCCATATGAGACCCCCTTTCTCCAGTGACCAGCCGGAGTATCCGTCTATTCTTCAATCCTCTGGATCTTACCACTCCGTGGGGGAAATCACCAGTCTCCAGCTATACCCTCGTTTGCCCCCCTATATCGCCATCTCACGCCATGCAGCGTTCCGGTCTAGTATCCTTAGCCTAGGAATTATTCATTCCCACTGACTTTGATACTCTGACATTCTAATATCATTCGCCATAAAAGAGCGACCAAATAATTCTCAGTTGTATATTTGACATTGATAATTAAATACTGTAAACGTTATCTCTTTGTCACCGTGCCGTCTATTGAGTGTCTGCCATGATTAACTGTACTGTCTGGCAAGTAATAATAATATGTAGTAGTGGTTTAATCTATCACAATCTTTAATACAGTCAGGGTTTTGTAACCCCTCAGTTACAATTGGTCCTTCGAGCCGGATGGTATCAGTAATACTAATCATATTAATAGTAATATGGCCAGCGGCGGACACTCTCCAAACAGCTCTCCCAAACTAGAGCGCCCTAGGCGCCAGCGTCAGCCCCCTCCACACTTGGAGGACTACGCTGTAGTTCTACCTCCTAGCTTATCTAAAAAGACGTTAAGCACGGATAAAATCAATAGCTTAAGTATGCCCAACCTTATCGACTTGTCGGCCCCACTAGTAGAGACCCAAGCTGGTTTAAGCGAAACTGACTTAGCTCACGGGGGGGGGGACAAGCGGGACATGACTTGACTATGCCCAACGACCACAGCGCCACCGAGATGGACCTCGGAGCGCCAGAAGATAAAGACCGCGCCTCCGAGATGGACCTCGGAGCACAAGAAGGTACAGAACGCGCCCCCGAGATGGACCTCGGAGCGCGAGAGGATAAAGAGCGCGCCCCCGAGAGGGACCTCGGCGCGCACCAAAGAAAAGAGTACCGCGCCTCCGAGATGGACCTCGGAGCGCGGGAGAAGATAAGAAACAGCGCCCCCGAGATGGACCTCGGAGCGCGTAAAGAGAACAGGTCAACGCCAAGCCCTGTCAACTCCAGATCACCATCATCAGCGTCATCCCCAAGTGAGGCCGACCAGAGGCTAGCGCAAGTCCTGATCGCCACGCTGACAGCTTCAACCGAAAGAGACCACATCCAGGGTGAGCGCGACCGTCTCCAAGCGCAACAACAGAGTGAGCGCGAATATTCTTCAACGGAAAGAGAACGTCTCCAAGCGCAACGAGAGAGCGAGCGCGAACATATCAGACTGGAAGAGAGGCGCCTCCAGGCTGAAGAAACCATGGAGCGAGACCGCGCCAATGCACAGCGCGACGCCGCCAATGCACAGCGCGAGGCGGAACGAGACCGTCTGCAGGCGCAGATGATGGAGCAAGCGCTCCAGAGGGCGACCCCCCACTCCTCCACCCGGAGCTCCCGGAGATCATCACGACAAGGGTCGAGGGCACCTTCCCCTCCCCGACCAATCTATACGGGACCCAGCCAACGGGAAGAACCTGCCTACGTCGCCGAGAAACTAACCAAGCGACTACAAAGCCTAGCGGAGGACGAGGGAGGACATAAAGCCCACACGCACGAACCCATCTCGGACCAGGAGGAACAGTACAGCCCCGACCTCAGCCCCGACACGCTGCGTTACGAACCCCCAACCCGTCCCAGGGGTGAGTTTAATCAACAGTCAGCACCAAGGAGCAGTACCTGGGGGCCCGGCCTCTGGTTCCCACCCAGCACGAACCCACGTACGGGGAGACTCGCCAAGGAGGCCTCTCCCCCTACGCGCATCAGTGTCACAGCCATCCATGGCATCTTACATTGGGACACCCACATTCCCAGACTTTACGCGTGAAGACAGAGCGCAGTATACCGAACTGCGCATGTGTTTAGAGACCATTATGTCCGGAGTACAGGACGAGTCCTACAAATATGCCATCCTCCTCAAGCACCTTAAAGTACCCAGAGCGCACAACATAGCGCTGGCATACTCTAACTCAAGGACTCCCTACTCTGATGCCCTGGTGGCCCTCGACGTGCGTTACGGACGTACATGGGACTATGTCATTCAAGAGATACAGGAGATTGAACGTCTCCCCCCAGCTAAAGACAATAGAGCCCTGGATGACCTATCCATTAAAGTACAATCCCTGGTAGGGATGCTCGGGTCACAAAGAGAGAAGGGGATGTACGAGTTATACGCCAACTCCAACGTGGAGCGGATATTAGAGAAGCTCCCCCCAGCCCGCCAAGAACGTTTTCGGCGGCAAAGAGATCACCGTGACCCCCACGGCCCAGAACAATCACTCCTAGACCTTGCTGACTTCTTAGCCAGAGAGGTCAGCAGCCTACGAATCGACACCTTCGCGTGGGGTGGCTCTAACACTAAAGATGGACCGAGAAGGTTTAAAGACAACAGCAGGCCCGTCACCGTGATGCACCAGGCCGAGTCGGTGCCGCGACAAAAGAGCCATAACCCCCCCCGCTAAGGGAAAATGGAAGATCGCATGCCAATATTGCGACCACGAACACTGGCTGTCTCAATGCGACGCATTTAAGAAATTGACCGCCGAAGAAGTGAGTCAGTGGATTAAAGCGAACCGCCGCTGCTTCCGCTGCGCGCGCAGCCACATGGCAGCTGAGTGCCGCCTCAAGAAAAGGTGCGGCAAGTGTGACGGCGCCCACCTAGAAGTCCTACACGAGAGCAACAAACGGAGACCCGCCCCACAAAGCAGTTCGAGAGCAGAAGTACTCTACATAGACCCTGCGAAGAGCGGGAGCTCCCGAGTGCTCCTCAAGGTGGTCCGAGTGCTCCTGAGCTACGGGGACAAGGTACTCGACACCTACGCCGTCCTCAACGACGGGTCGGAGAAGACTCTCCTCCTCGCTTCCGCCGCGACCCAGTTGGGCCTGCGGGGTCCAGAGGAAACAATGACAATCCGTACCATTCGTCGAGACTTAAAGACAATAAAGGGTGAAAACGTCTCGTTCACCATAGCAGCGATCGAGCAGCCCGAGAAGCGGTACAGCATCACCAAGGCGTTCACAAGCCACGACATAGGTCTGTCACGCTATGACTACCCCATCCCACAGCTGATGGAGAAGTACGCGCACCTACGCCGACTGCCCATACCGCTCATCGACGGCGCCACACCGACCCTGCTCATAGGCTCCGACCACACAGACCTCATCGTCCCAACGGACGCGGTCCACATCGGACCCAGAGGCTGCCCAGCCGCGGTCAAGACCCGACTGGGCTGGACGCTCCAAGGCCCTCTCTCCGGGCCTTCCAACCGACCAACGTCCACACGCTGCCTTTACACGAAGGTGAGCGACCAAGACACTACCCTCTTGCAGCACGTTGAGAGACTATGGACATTAGACTCGCTGCCATTCAAGAACGAACGTAAACTAGTTCGCTCCAAGGAGGACAAGTACGCCATAGCCCTTCTCGAGCAGAAGACTAAGAGGGTCGAGGTCGACGGAGTGCTAAGATACGTGACTCCACTCTTGAGGCGGGAGGGGATGCCCACCCTACACGCATCAAAGGAAGTGACACAACGCTATCTACAGAACACCAAGCGGCGTCTCGCCAAAGACCCCCCTCAAGCAACGATATATCGCGCCGAGATCGACAAGCTGATCACGGCTGGCCATATAAAGAAAATCGACGACCACGAGGCAGACCAGACGACTGAGTCCTGGTACGTGCCCCACCACAAGGTCCACCACAACGGCAAGAACCTCATCGTATTCAACTGCAGTTATCAGATTGGACTACAGAACCTGAATAACTTGCTCCTGCCCGGCCCGATACTCGGCCCCTCCCTCCTCGGCGTACTGCTACGTTTCCGCCAGGACAAAGTGGCCATCAGCGGCGACATCAAGGGAATGTTCCTACAAGTGCGACTGATGGAGGAAGACAAGCCCCTGCTGCGGTTCCTGTGGAGAGAGAGGCTCGACGATGAACAACCCTCGATCTACCAATGGGAGGTACTCCCATTCGGCACCACCTGCAGCCCGTGCTGCGCCACGTTTGCGCTACAGAAGCACGTGGCCGAAGACCCCGGAGCCGACGAGGAGGTCAGACACAGCGTGGAAAAGAGTTTCTACGTGGACAACTGCCTACAGAGCGTATCTACGCCAGAAGAAGCCGAGAGCATCTTACTGAAGCTACGAGCCTCCCTGGTCAAAGGTGGATTCGACCTCAGGCAATGGGCCAGCAGTGACCCTCAAGTCCTCCGCAGCCTCCCCCCAGAGACAAAGGCAGCAAGCAGCGAGACCTGGATGGCGACCACCCCAGGTGAAGCGCAAGAAATGACATTGGGCCTCGTCTGGCATTTCAAAACAGACTCGCTCCATTACAAGCACACACCCCTGACCACGGATCAGGGAAGGTCCACCACTCTACCGACCACTCGGCGGAGTGTGTACCGAACACTCGCCAGCCAATACGACCCAATGGGGTGTATCCTACCTTACACCACTCGGGCGAAGATGCTGGTGCGAGAACTGTGGGACAAGGAGCAGGGCTGGGACGACCCCATACCCGAGCACCTGGCTTCCACCTGGAGAGAATGGGAGGGAGAACTCGACTCACTCCAAGATGTGACCATTCAACGGAGCTACTTCCCCCCTACAGTGCGGCTGGAGACGTGTCAGATAGACCTGCACGTCTTCAGTGACGCCTCTGAAGTGGCGTACGGATCGGTGGCTTACCTGAGAGCCTGAGAAGAGGGAGGAGAAGTACACGTAGCCTTCGTCCTGGCCCGCTCGAGGATAGCTCCCCGCAAGCAGCAGTCGATCCCGTGACTAGAGCTCTGCGCAGCTCTGGTAGGCGCGCAACTCGCCACGATGATACAAAGTGAACTCACCATAACGGTGCGAGAGACCATCCTGTGGTCAGACTCTATGACTGTGCTCACCTGGATCCAGTCCGACTCCTGTCGGTACAAGGTTTTCGTCGGAGTCCGAGTCACCGAGATCCAAGACCTGGTAGGAGCAGCATGTTGGAGATACGTTGACACCAAGCAGAACCCAGCGGATGTCATCACACGGGGGATGTCCTTAGACGACCTCACACATCCTAACCCTTACAGTGACGGTCCTGAGTTCCTCAAGCTCCCGGAGGAGAAGTGGCCTACCCCCACACCACGGGAGGCGAGTCAAGATGAGTCAGAGATCAAGAAGTCTATGTTCTGCGGGCTGACGCACGCCCCGGCTCCAACGGACCCGAACCTAGACAACTGCTTAACTCTTGAGAGTGCTCAGAAAAGGACATTCTTATGGCACCACCCTGAGACTCCCCCCACCACAGACCTCGACGCATCGAACTACAAAGAAGCCGAACTTCTTCTGCTAAGGAGAGCCCAAAGAGACTCATTCCCAGAAGAACTAGACTGCCTGACAGGGGAAAAGCCAGTTCCCTCAGACAGTCGACTCCTCACCTTGGCCCCAGAGCTCGACGCCCAGCACCTCATCAGGGTGGGTGGTCGATTGAGACGGGCCCCGGACGTGACTGACGATGCTAAGCATCCCATCGTCCTCAACAGCCGGCACAAGATAACCGAGCTGATCATCCAGAAGTACGACGAGGTGGTGCACCACGCGGGGGCCGAGAGAGTCTTCGCTGAGATCCGACGCCGCTTCTGGATACTCCAAGGGAGAGAAGCTGTACGTCGCTTCCAATGGACTTGCTTAACCTGTCGCAAGTGGAGAGCACAGCCTAGTATCCCGATGATGGCCGACCTGCCTCCCTGCCGCCTCCGACTCGGCGAGCGGGCCTTCCACTCCACGGGCGTGGACTGCTTCGGCCCATTCAACGTCAAGAAAGGAAGAGGGACAGAGAAGAGGTGGGGCATTGTGTACAAGTGTATGACCACCCGAGCTGTTCATATTGAAATCCTCCAGACCATGAGTACGGACTCATTCCTCATGTCCTTCCGGAGATTCCAAGCCCGAAGAGGAACCCCATCAGTGTTGTTGTCCGACCAAGGGACAAACTTCAGAGGAGGAGACACAGAACTGAGAGAGAGCTTCCTGGCTATGGGTGAAGAACTCAAGACCCGCCTCGCTCCCGCTCAGATCACATTCCAGTTCAACCCCCCGAACGCCCCTCATTTTGGGGGAACCTGGGAGAGAGAGGTCCGTTCCATAAAGACTGCTATGTACACCGTACTTGGGGCCCAGACCGTGGTTGAGGAAGTCCTGATGACAGTCCTCACGGAGATCGAGGGTGTCTTGAACTCTAAGCCCCTCGGTTACATCTCAAGTGACGTAGCAGATGTCGACCCCGTCACCCCAAACTACCTCTTGATGGGGCGGCTGGACCCTGCCCTTCCACAGGCGGTGTACAGACAAGATGAGCTGAACGGCCGGAGAATGTGGAGACACAGCCAAGTACTGGCCGACCAGTTTTGGACCCGCTTCCTCCTCCACTATCTACCATCCCTTCAAGCCCGTCAGAAGTGGGTAAAGGACAGGGACAACCTGAAGGTGGACACAGTCGTCATGATAATAGACCAGTCACTACCCCGAGCTACGTGGCCGGCCGGCCGTGTGAGCAGAGTGATTACTGGTGCCGATGGGAAGGTCAGAGCGGCAGAAGTCATCGTCCAAGGGCGGACTTACACCCGACCTGTGGCTAAGTTGATAGAGCTGCCGGAGATCCCTGACTCCCCTGACGACGACCATGACCCACTGACTTTGTAGATTGTTCCAACTCCTCATAACAAAGTATGGAGAAGTTGACTGGACACTAATATTAATCGGTGCCCCTTTATTTACTAATTAGGTGCGGACTAATTAGGAGGCGGCTGTTCTGAAGGGCCAGATTAACACTGAGAATCTACGTTTATTATTTTATATAACTTGTATATTATTTATATATATAAGCTATATCCCTTTAAGCCTCCTTTTGAATCATAGCATTATTCGCTTTCCTCATTGGACAACGCCCTTGACACCGGCGGCGCCAACAATCGCGCCCCCCAGACAAGTTCAAAGACGAGTTCGGACAAGTTGAGACATGCCCTTGGCCAGCGCATTGATTCCGGACAAGAGATTCGGTTGCGCCCTAGAAAGCACTCTAAGTATATATATTGTGGAAGGCGCGAGCAGCAGCAGTTTGTTCGACCTAACCTAACGTGAAGTGAAGCGTGAATCTAGTAACTAGTGTGAACCTTAGCAAGTGTGTGTGGACTTAACGTAATTAGTATCAGAACACGAGGTGAACCTAGCAGCAGAACTATTGGACATGTGAGCAGCGGAACCTACCGCGGTGTATCGTTACGGATAACTAGTAGCTCCTTAGATACGACCTTGATATTGTAGAACCATTGTTGGTGGATTATAGTGACTTGTGGAAACGTAGTACCGTGGAGAAGAGCATCGTTAATACCATTGTAGTTTGGATTTAACTACCCTGAAGATCTGCATCGGGCTAGCTATCATCACTGCCGTCGGGCTTTGGATTAAGAGCTATTACCCTGCTAACGAGCACTTGGATTACAAGGACCGGATCCGTATGAGACCCCCTTTCTCCAGTGACCAGCCGGAGTATCCGTCTATTCTTCAATCCTCTGGAGCTTACCACTCCGTGGGGGAAATCACCAGTCTCCAGCTATACCCTCGTTTGCCCCCCTATATCGCCATCTCACGCCATGCAGCGTTCCGGTCTAGTATCCTTAGCCTAGGAATTATTCATTCCCACTGACTTTGATACTCTGACATTCTAATATCATTCGCCATAAAAGAGCGACCAAATAATTCTCAGTTGTATATTTGACATTGATAATAAAATACTGTAAACGTTATCTCTTTGTCACCGTGCCGTCTATTGAGTGTCTGCCATAATTAACTGTACTGTCTGGCAAATAATAATAATATGTAGTAGTGGTTTAATCTATCACAATCTTTAATACAGTCAGGGTTTTGTAACCCCTCAGTTACACTATCTGTTCAGTACTGTCTCAAGATGCACAATGAGATCTTCTGAGAGAATTGTTGAATAGATACACAAATGTTCTAGAATGTTTGATTATGACATGAATGAATGGATGAATGAATGAATGAATGAATGAATGAATGAATGAATGAATGAATGAATGAATGAAAACTTTATTTAACAGATTGCAGAATGGGTACAATACAGTGTCATACTGTGACATCACAAATGTTTTATTATGTATAATTATGACAAGTAAATAAGTCAAGAACAAAACAAGAACACCATAAAGTCCAATTTTTTTTTAAATAAATATATGATTCCACAGACATAACTTTGACCACAAGACCACCTGAAATACCCACATATAGTGTCTTATGTAGTCTTATGCATAATTGCACATAGTTCATGTATAATATTGTAAAATAGCTTAGAAATAGCCTACTTACAAATACATTTGAATAAGGTAGGATATCTGGAACACACAAACACACTATTTTTTAAATCACATGCCATGAAACTCGGGGACCTGGCTGAATTTAAGACTGCACAAATCATGTTTAAAGCACGAAACAATTCACTCCCGGGTAACATCCAAAAATTCTGTTATAGAGAGGGGGGTTACAATTTAGAGGAGAGTCTAACTTCAAGAAACAGGCTGTTGATTCAACAATGTATGTATATTTCAGTTTGTGGAGTGAATATGAGTTGCATAAGATAATAGAGTGTGAAGGTATACTGAATACTGTCTACTCTATCTTATGCATTATATGTTAAACTTATGATGAATTGAAAATGGGGGACCCTGATGTAAACAAGACGAAAGTCTTTCTCTGGTCTGCATCCCCGTAACTGTATATTGTACCCATTCTGCAATCTGTTAATAAAGTTTTCAATCAATCAATCAATCAATCAAGGGGGTAGGAATACATACGTTTACACTTCATCCTCCTACTCCTGATTGTTTGTTTTATTACTTGTTTTTTTATTATTATTTATTTTCAATTTATGTTCGAAATAAATAAACGCATTCATTCAAGATATTGTGTGAGGAAAAAGTATAGTTAATTTACTCATACAGTACAATCCTCTGGCCTCGCGCGGATCTCACATCCGTGCCCGCACGCGTAGTGCAATACTCCAATTCAGCCATTGGGTGGGTGGCGCTGCTGAGCGGCCCTGACAGCGCGGCCGTCAGAGCGCGGCCCTGAGAGCGCCGCTGGCTCTGCGACTCTGCAGCTGCATGCTTCTCAGGCTAACAGCTACAAAATGAACACGCCCCTTACATGTACATGATTGGGCGAAACAACAGGTCTATATGCAATTGGTTTAATTCATGTGCGTTTCTATGACCATTTTCCGGCAACATTGATTACGCGCGAACACGTAACGTTACCAGTACCAGAGTGGTGTGGGTGACAGAGAACAAATATTTTCTAGACGTCTATTTTACTGTGGCAGGTGGGTGTCGGTGGTGCATACTCAGCATCAATATACTCCACATTTTACCCAACACGTGCCCAACACATTCATATAATTATATTCACTTGAGGTCTGGAATATGGCTGGGAGTAGGTACCTTAGTATACCTCAGTAATTATGCCCCATCTGACATACTGCATAACCAGCTGGTCTCAGACCTGCAACACCACATTGACACCAATGCATTCAGTTCATAAACAAGCTGAAGGTGTTGGACAAGAAACCCTTTCACCACCACCACTGTACCATCCTCCAAAAACATGCCCTGCTAAGCTGGGAAAACATGCTGAAACTAAAAGATGCCAGCCTGATATATACGGTCTAGCCCCACCACCTCTCTCACAGTTTTTAACAGAAAGCAGCAGGTTCACCAGAACAGTGCTAGAGGGAAATTTCATCATCCCAGGGAGAAAAAGCGCATTTAGCAAATCAGCCTTCTCAATCAGAGCTGCAGAGTTCTGGAACACCATCCCATCACACATCCGCAGTACTAATACACTCACACACACACACACACACACACACACACACGCACGCACGCACGCACACACACACACACACACACACACACACACCTACACACACACACACACACACACACACATGGTCTGTGACCATGACCATTAGCAAGTAACGTCGCAGTCCAGCTGCCCAGCCCCAGTATGCTTGCCCACTAGCCTGACTGTCCTGATTGTGATTTATGATTATGTATATGTGTGCCTGCCTATACGGTGTTTATACATGTATAGCTTTGATTTGTCCCTGTACACAGTTTCTTATAGATGCACAAATGCCTAGTGAGTCAATGTACAGAATATGCTTTAAACTGTTTTTATATTAGCTTTGATGTCCTTCTATTTTTCTGTTTATTTTCTGGCTTAAACATCTAGCCCAGGGACTACAACTGAAAACTAGCAACCATGCTAATGTTGGCATATTTACAGTATTCATTTATAAATGTATAACTGTTGATTGATATGCACTGTCCCTGATCAAATAAACGGAGTAAACTAAACTACACTTATCCAATTAAAGGTTTCACTCTTTTCCCCCCTACAGATAGGCAGTTTTCACAAAATCAATTTTTGAGATTCGGCGCCCTGGGAGAACATCATTAATCAGAATCATCTATGTCTTTAAGTTTGGTTGTCCTTGACATTATAATTTTGTTTGGTGGCCTCTGGTCTAGTAGGATGAAAAGATAAATTAAAATGATTTGACCTGCAGGTACAATACTTCTTAAATGTAATCTGCAGTTTATATCACATTGCAAAAAGAAAAAGTTGCCTAATGGCATTTCAAACTTTCCAGGCAGATGCATGCTATTCAAAGATTATTCTTACCTCCAGGGCCTATATGATCTACTACCAATCCCATCAAAATCTTGTTGCCTCCTAAATTATTCATCACAACTGTTTAAAATGACACCCCACTATTATTGTTTGTTTGTTATCATTCTCACCAGCTTCTCCCCCTCCTCTTCCCTTTGGGCCAAGGAAATCAAAGCCAAATCTCATTAGAAGGTATGGACCATGTGGAGGTGCAACATGGCTCCTGGTAAACATATAGCCATCTCCAGCGGATGATGGAGAGGCTTGCTGCCTCTGTGTGTGTGTGTGGGGGGGGGGGGGGGGTATGTATGTGTGTGGAGGTGTCCAAAAGAGTAGACTGTAAGAGCATGCCGATTTTAACTGAATTTCTGCTAAGCAGGCTTGTGCTTTATCCCTGGTGTGTAATGCCGTCTCACTGACTGCTGGAGGTGGAAGAGTGTGATCATTTAGTTTAGTCATCCCCACCAGCACAGCCATAGCCAATACTTACGTAAGCTCCATGTTTACATCAGCAATATCAAGTATATAGCCTTTGATTTTCCACCAGATATAAAACATTGTGTACTGTGTGTGTGTGAGAGAGTGTGATAGATGGAGGTTGCGATGATGAAGTATACCTAATCATTCTTACTTTGGCAGGAGCCCTTGAAGTTGTTCTCTGGGTGTGTATCCAGGGCTGGATCTCTTTGCTCAGTTAGAAGTTGGCCTCCATGGGACTCGGCTCAGTCTTTGATATCTCCACCCCTGCGTCGAGGTTTGTTAAGCAGCCAGATGAGGCCATTTCTGCCTTTCATGTTGCATTTCCCCCCTCCATTTCATTCTTAGCTGTCGGTGCTTAATTAATGTTTTCGCAGAAATTTTCTGGGACTGGGGACAGTGGCGTCCTTTCAGTAAAAGGCAAGGTATGGCGAGGAGGGGGGGGGGTGACGGGGGGGTTTCCCCCCCTTGGTGTTTTTTTTTTTTGTCAAATCAGTTGTGCAATAGTCACTTTTGGTGAGTTGTTTCTATACAATTCAGTTATATGACATTTAGGTATGACACAGGACTACACAAGCATTTTTAGTATAGAAATGTGTCAACAGACTAAAGCAGGGAACCACAATATTTTGCATACGAATTATGCAGAATGTAATATCATAACTGTCTATTACTTTTCTTGCAATTGAGCCAATTTTCCTTAGGTACGGTTTTGAGGTGTGTGTTCAACAGAATGTAGTATCAAAAACACATTCACAAAAAGTATGGGTTACTGAATGCTGAACTGCACTGTTATAATCACTAAGCCATTGTAAGACCTAACCTGTGTCCCTGTATCACTTGTCTCTGCTGCCCTTTGATTAAAAAACGTCCCTATGTCCATTTTCCTTTTTATCTTTGCATATTTCAGTTAGTCACAGTAAAAGTCACCTAGTAAAAGTGAGATAATTGACAATATCAAAACATGCTAGGGCTGTACCGAATAGTTCGAAGCTTCGTTCATAATGTTGACATTCGAATTCTAAATAAACATAAAAAATTGTAATTTTTTTTTAACATTTTTATTTGCCAAGGTATGGCGAGTGCCATACCTTGCCATACCAAATTGACGCCCCTGACTGGGGACATTGGAGATGCTACTGTATGCCACTGTTTACATTATAAACTGATCTCATGTAGCCAAAGCTTGGGTTTTGGTATATAGGATGATTGAGTTTAGTTTACTAGGATCCCCATTAGCTAACACCATGACGTCGGCTAGTCTTCCTGGGGTCCAACACAGAAATCACAAGGTTTAACAAACAATATACATTATACACATTCAGACATCACGTTACATACAGAACACATGACAAACAACAACCTTGTGTGTGTACCCTAACACACCGCTCATCAAATCATTAGACAATACAAACAAAAACAATCAGCAAGCAACATTACTCGTTTACTGTTAGTTTATACAGTCAATTGCATTAAGTTCTCTTTTATCATTTTCTTGAAAGTGGCTCTATTTGTCTTAATAACGTGATTTGGTAGAGTTCCATCCTGTAATGGCTCTATAATTTACAGTCATACAGCATGACACTGTGTGGCATGTGATTTCTGTTTATGATGCTGGTTTAAAGAAGATAAAAGAATAGGTCAAATTACATTTGACATTAAAGGTGCTATATAGACAACATTCAGCCACTAAAAGTCACCAGCATGTCATTTATCCAATCAGGCGCATTCCACATGGGGAAATGGGAAGTAGGGAGGGGATACCCGCCAAAAGATTTTCAATGATAAATTCATACATCAATAATATTTTGGGGGGGAAAGCAATACTTTTATTTTTCACTTTTCTAAAAGCTCTGTGGATGTTTTAAAATGTTTTTTTAATTTTTAAATGATTACTACATACAATTTGTATCTATAGCACCTTTAATCTACGGTACCATCTAAACTCCTAAATAATCTAAGGTAGGCTAGTAGTATTCAGTATCATACCAATGAGCCGCATGGACATCAAACACCCAACAGATTCAGTTCCTTCAAAGAAAAAGTACTATGCTACCTGACTGGTGCAAAGTAGACATATAACCTCAAGAGAGGTGCACCAGATAGTTTTAAAGGGGAAAAACGAACCTCTGAAAAGTCTAAATAAAGTATGATATATCTTTAGTATTGTAGTATTGAAGTACTAAGCTGCTTATAACTCGGGCCGTGCATCAGGAAATATGGACGAGTACAAGGCAACAGCTTAGTAGTTGTTAGCTAGTAGTTAGTAGTTTTTGTAGTGTTAGCTGCAAAAAATAGATATGCGAACAAGATGGAGGCACAGATGGCCCAAAATGATACAGGAAGCTTATGGCGGGGACTACGAACGATAACTGACTATAAGGTCAGCCCCTCCTCAATCGGGAGTGCCGATGCCTCCCTTGAGAATGATCTTAATTAACTCCTTTTACGCAAGATTCGGGGCGAACAGTGGCGACGTTAGCTCACCAGCTAACGGCGTCACTGGCGCGGGTTGTCACAGAGGGGGAGGGAGGAGCACACTCTCCAATTGACGGAACACAGCGTGAGGAGTGTTCTTGGGGGTGAACACTGGAAAAGCTGCAGGCCCGGATGGGATAACAGGACAAATACTTAGGTCCTGTGCCAACCAGCTGGCTCCAGTGTTCACCACTATATTCAAACTATCCTTGGCCGAGTCCGTGGTCCCTGCCTGCTTCAAGGTGTCCACTATAATCCCTGTGCCAAAAAACTCCTCCCCAGCAGGCCTAAATGACTACAGACCGGTGGCACTCACCTCTGTGGTTATGAAATGCTTTGCGAGGCTGGTCAAGGATCACATCTGTGCCTCCCTCCCCAGTAACATGGACCCTTTGCAGTTTGCATATAGGACAAATGGGTCCACTGACGACGCGGTCTCCCAGGTACTGCACAACACCCTTTCTCACCTCGACAGTCGGAAGGGGGGATATGTGAGATTACTGTTCATTGACTATAGTTCAGCTTTCAACACCATAGTCCCCACCAGACTGGTTGACAAGCTGATTGATCTGGGTCTGAACACCACCCTGAGTGCCTGGATCCTGGACTTTCTGACCGACAGGCCCCAGGCGGTCAGGGTGGGTGGACACACCTCCAACTCAATCTCCCTGAGTACTTGGGTCCCCCCAGGGCTGTGTTCTCAGTCCTCTGCTGTACTCACTGTACACACATGACTGTGTGGCCAGGTTCAGCTCCAACTCCATAGTGAAGTTTGCAGACGACACGTGGTGGTGGGGCTGATCTCTAACAATTACGAGAAGGCCTACCGGGAGGAGGTTGATGTACTGGCACGTTGGTGCCAGGATAACAGCCTACTCCTGAACATTGGTAAAACCAAGGAGCTGATAGTGGATTTTAGGAGAATACAGCAGGGGACACACAAGCCACTGTGGATAAATGAGGCGTAGACAGGGTGAGCAGTTTTAAGTACCTGGGAGTCCACATCACAGAGGACCTGACTGTGGTAAAAAAGGGCGAAACAGCGCCTCTACCACCTGAGGCAATTAAGGAAGTTCAGAGTATCAGGGAAGATACTCCACTCCTTCTACTCCGGGGGCTGTAGAGAGCATTCTGACTGGGAACATCACTACCTGGTTTGGAAACAGCACGGCCCAGGATAGGAAGGCCCTACAAAGAGTGGTGCGCTCAGCAGAATGGACTACGGGTATTGCACTACCACCCCTGCAGGACTTATACAATAGGAGGTGCAAATCCAGAGCCTGTAGAATAATGAAGGACCCTCACCACCCCAATAACAGCCTGTTCAAGCTGCTGCGGTCAGGCAAGCGCCTCTGTATACACGCAACAAGAACAGAGAGGCTTAAAGGCTCAGCTTCTTCCCTCAGGCCATCAGAACAATGAACACTGATCTCTCCACACACAAGCACACATGAACACAACATTCTGCACTCGCACACACACAAACGCACCACAGGTCACCAGGCCTGGACTGGCCATCTGGCATACCGGGCATTTTCCCGGTGGGCCGACGCATCTTTGGGCCGTCATGATTTGATAAAAAAAATGTATTTATAAAAAAAAAAATGTATTTATAATATTTGTATTTTATATATATATATAAAAAATTGGTCAACGACCGGCCCACTACTAGGTTGGGACAGCGGCCCATTGGTACTGACTGACACTGGGCTGGCCCAATCACATCTCTTACTAAGCACCCCCCCCCCCGCCAGTCGTGCAGGTACATGACTGAGAGGGGGGCTGGTACATGACTGCTGAGATGGGGCTGTGGTACATGACTGAGAGGGGGCTGTGGTACATGACTGAGAGGGGGCTGGTACATGACTGAGATGGGGCTGTGGTACATGACTGAGATGGGGCTGTGGTACATGACTGAGAGGGGGCTGGTAGATGACTGAGAGGGGGCTGGTACATGACTGAGAGTGGGCTGGTACATGACTGAGATGGGGCTGTGGTACATGACTGAGAGGGGGCTGTGGTACATGACTGAGAGGGGGCTGTGGTACATGACTGAGAGGGGGCTGGTACATGACTGAGAGGGGGCTGGTACATGACTGAGAGGGGGCTGGTATACAGGACTGAGAGGGGGCTGGTACATGACTGAGAGGGGGCTGGTATACATGACTGAGATGAGGTTGGTACATGACTGAGAGGGGGCTGGTACCATGTATTGGTACTAACTGACACTGGGCTGGCCCAATCACATCTCTTACTAAGCACCCCCCGCCAGTCGTGTGGTACATGACTGAGAGGGGGGCTGGTACATGACTGAGATGGGGGCTGGTACATGACTGAGATGGGGGCTGGTACATGACTGAGATGGGGCTGTGGTACATGACTGAGAGGGGGGCTGGTACATGACTGAGAGGGGGCTGTGGTACATGACTGAGAGGGGGCTGGTACATGACTGAGAAGGGGCCGGTACATGACTGAGAGGGGGCTGTGGTACATGACTGAGATGGGGCTGTGGTACATGACTGAGAGGGGGCTGTGGTACATGACAGAGATGGGGCTGTGGTACATGACAGAGATGGGGCTGGTACATGACTGAGAGGGGGCTGTGGTACATGACTGAGAGGGGGCTGTGGTACATGACAGAGATGGGGCTGTGGTACATGACTGAGAGGGGGCTGTGGTACATGACTGAGAGGGGGCTGTGGTACATGACTGAGAGGGGCTGTGGTACATGACTGAGAGGGGGCTGTGGTACATGACTGAGAGGGGGCTGTGGTACATAACTGAGAGGGGGCTGTGGTACATGACTAAGGGGGCTGGTACATGACTGAGAGGGGGGCTTGTACCTGTACATGACTGAGATAGGGCTGGTACATGACTGAGATGGGGCTGTGGTACATGACTGGTATTGTGCATCATTGTAGGTCAAACCATTCAAAAGTTAATTTCCACGGCAGCCATTTTGGATTTTGGTCTCTCACAAATTTCCCCCGCCTTTTTAAAAAATACACCCCGGCAAAATTTGTTTATTAACCCTCCTAGATGACAAATCCATTGAGAAACGAAGTGCCACAGATGACCCAACTACTAGGTCCATATCGTATCATCATAATATTATTTAAAAAATCATTAGGATAAGGGTTCCCTTGATAAAGATGCATGAAAAGGCTGTATAATATACAACACCTGTAGCTCAACTGCAAAAACTGCTTTTTTAATTTGATTAGATTTGTATTTGGAAATTAAAAACACATCATAAAAACAAATTATCTTGACCAATTTGTATTCCTGTGAGGATATCACCTAAAAGCATTAATTAAAACACTTATTTCCAAGGTGGTCCTCGATGGAAGACATAAAAACACAGCACATACTGTATAGCCTACTCAACTACAAATTTTTGCTCAACTGCAAAAATGTATGCCTACTTATGTATTAGCCTACAGGGAAAAACACATTCACAACAGGCAGCAAAGATTATTTTCAGCCAAGTATGGTAATAAGGTAACTATTAGGATATATATGGTATGGATTACTTACTCTTATAACTTATTACTACTAAGGTGATCTATTAACTGTGTAAACCGGCTTATGCAATATTCATCATTGATATTTGAATACTTGAAATCTGTATGAACTGAGTAGTTAGTATCAAATGAAATAAGATGGAACAGCTCCATGCATTCATTGAATAAACAACTATTTGCTCATTACCAGTATGGTATTGTTTAAATTGTACAGCTTTTTGCACATTTTTGTCAGGGAATTCCAACAATTCTGGACCTGAATGTACCAGTTAATTGTAATCATCTCTCTCTCCTTCTGTCTAGTCAAGCCAGGTTGTGGAGGAGAGAGACAGGGATGAACAGGCTATAGACTACTTTGCCCATCCTGAGCCTGCTATGATGCAGATGTTTTTACATCATCACCCAAAACAAGATTCAGCTAAGAGTGAGTGAGTACACTGGTCCACTTGCACTGGTACACTTGTCCATGGCACTTACTAACCAGCTTTTTAGTGGTTTGGGGGAATAGTACAGTAGGTACGCATATTTAAGGGAGCCGCGAGGATGGTGTACTGGTGGGTGGTGTCCGACCGATTATGGTGGGCCGGTCTGGGCCAAAAATACTAGGGACGATTTTTGGTCCCAGTCCAGCCCTGCAGGTCACTTTAAAACACACAAGAAAAGGTCACTTTAAAGGAAGGAAAAGGACACTTTAAGAAAATAACTTGTTGTGATTGTTGTATAGTAGTTAGTAACAGCAAGTATAGCATAGGGACATAGAAGAAAAACTGCACATTGTATAGGTATGTACATAGGATCCAGTGCCTTTAAGCAATTTATTAACATGTCTATTTACCATGTCTATTCTAGTTATCTTTTTATTATTATTACTATTGTTTTTATTGCACAATCGAAGAGGGCATGGCCAATCGCATTTCACTGTAAGCCCTGGTATGTATGTGATGAATAAAACTCTTGAATCTTGAATACATAGTGTTACGAGAGAAAATCTGTATCCCAGTTTTAAACTAGAAATGATCAGTTTGAAGGCTCCTCTAACCATAATTGTTGGTTCACTTTGTTTCAAATGGTGGATGGTTTTCTGGATTTATAAACAATATTCAAGCATTTGAAACAAGTTATTGTAGAGGCCATTTTTCTTCTTCTCAAAATTACCCGGTACAGCTTTATGTAAATGTCCAACTGAGAGCCATCGAGGTTGTGAGAGTAAAAAAAACACAGTGACACAGTGGATACACGGGGCATGGATGTCTCTGAGAAGTTTATTCACGGAGGAGTGTATGATGTAACCTGTGAGTAACTACTCTGTCCACACACACACACAACCTTCGGCGGAGTGAGTTCATCCAGTACAAACAGATCAGGTTCGAGATCGATTGCTTCTGAGCTGCCTTGGATGGGAGGAAAACTGTTGGCTTCCATTAACGGTCCTGCACTGAAAATGTCCCAGTTTATTTTATCGTCACGGCACATTCACAAGTTTCATGGGGGGGGGGGGGGGGGGCCTCGACAACTGCACAAACAAACAGGATTTATTTTTTCTTCCCCAGGACTCAATGCATAGGATTATACAGTTAGAATACAGTATTTCAACATGTTTTTACAAAGGTTTATATGTTATAGGAAACGAGAAATAAAAATAATAACTGCACAGCAGTAAGAAAGGTAATTTGTCGAGTATAGATACAGTCATTTATCATACACACAGTGGAATAGCTTAGAAACACATGGCATCAAATAAACACCATTGGGACAATTTGCGCTATACTCAATAATCTACATAAGGTTCACCCTTTTGTCTTTTAAGACTAATTTATGTACGCCGGACATTTTCAGGGGGGGGGGGGGCCCAACTCAGCATGGCCTCCACTGTACATGTATTCATTTGGGCCTTAGCCATATTCCTACAAAGCACACATCACAGACACCCAAAAGAAATGCACACATCGAAATTGCAACCATAGAAAATCATACTGAAATGTCTTCAGCCTATTGGCACGCAAATGGCTGCTGCAGAGCATCGAGCATGTTTTGACAGCACACAACATATCACAAGTCCAAGTACATTGCTGTGTCTATAGCACTATTCTCTCACCACATCCACCTATAGGTTACCAATAGAATAATTTAGAAATTATATATATTTTTTATCACACTATTCAGTAAGGCACGTTTTTGGTTAAAGAAAGGCTCTGAAAGAAGCGTCTTGCATCGCTGTCAGGGAGTGCAGGTGGCGGTGACAGGGATGGAGTCGGCAGTCAGCATGCATTTAAGATCAA
The DNA here is from genome assembly GCF_963971535.1 of Notolepis coatsorum. Classification (NCBI taxonomy): domain Eukaryota; kingdom Metazoa; phylum Chordata; class Actinopteri; order Aulopiformes; family Paralepididae; genus Notolepis; species Notolepis coatsorum. Next base: position 89,078,664 of record NC_140182.1, on the reverse strand, counting down.
AACCCTCACCCCGCTGATTCCATTACACAGAGTGGCACTCTGCACTGCACTGAGTGGGCACTGGGCAGCGCCAAGTGCTGTTGGTTGCAATGCCAGAATACCATGCTGGGGGAAGCAGGCAGGCAGACCTCTGTGTAAACCTCACTGGCCAAGGCAGGAATCTCTTAACATTCTGGGGTCTCTGGAGCATTACTGCTCTAACACTACATATATGCATGATCCGATTCAGGGGACTGCCCTTAGTTAATCATCTGTAGCCAGGAGTATAATCTAATCTTGGGGTGAATAGCAATATGATTAAATGGCCTAACAAATTAGCAAAGAAAATAGCCATGCCCACCCTGACATGGACATATCAATATTGCAATTACTATAACAATTATGTACATGATTGAGCCCAACCCCCATAACGTCACACCGAAGGCTAAAACAATGATTATTATTACTCATTCAAAAACGTACCATTTATGTACCACATGTCAAATTATTAATATCAGCTAGAGAGTAACAGAAGGGCCAGGAATGCTTGATGATCATTTGGAATATTACAACGGTAATACTAGAAAATCGCACTACAGAAGAAAACAAAACAAAACAAAAAAAACAGATCAGATCACTACATATATTTAGAGCACATGGATAATTTGGAAACTTTGCTCATGTATTGCTGCATTGCTACTGTACATGGATGCATTTAGTAAGGTAACCGCATAAAAAGAATAATGTAATATAATGATATTGAATAATGAATGTATGTCTCTCAGTGTTGTGGCTTATGGTACACCGACATTATTGCAGGGCTCAAATTAAAATGACTGGCTCCATCAAAATAATGCAGTTAATCAAATGCAATTAAATGACTTAAATAACTAATACAAAAGAAAATCTGCAAACAAAGATTGAATAACTAAACTGAAAAAATATATATATTTTAAATGGACTTCTGTGCTTTAGTTAAAAAGTGGAATGTCTCGTGGCACTGTATAATAAAGGGAGACTGACTGTGTGCTATTATCAATTTCCAAGTGCACAAAAAGGCAAATCGAGCTTAAAGCAAAGGCGAGTCAAAAGGGGAAAAAAACAATTACAAATAAAATAAAAAATAAAAACTATTGGCGACCTGTCATTTCTATGCGCCTGTGCATTGCTAGATTAGCCAGTGTCCCTGTCGTGACCCTTTGGTCTCCCCGTCAAAGAGCTCAGTGAGAGCGTGGGCTCCTGTGTGTCAGTGTTAGGGGGAGATTAAAATGACAGATAGGGGCGTCCCTTTTGCCCTCAAGCCTGACCATAGGCACCCTGTGTGTGCGTGTGCAATCAAATGCATTCAAATTCACACACAGGTAAGTACGCACAAGCTTGCTCACGTAGTGTACACACACACACACACACACACACACACACACACACACACACACACACACACACACACACAGGCTAATAGAAACACTATCCACACACCACAAGGCGGTCCATTTAAAAAGAAAATTTTCTCCTTATAAAGCTTTCCGCATAAAGACTGCACGATAAAAAAAATATATAATACAATTTTTAAAACCTTTTTTTTCTCTACACAGGAAGAAATTAAACATCTGATTATCTCTTACACCAGTGGTCCACAGGGGGGGCTTAACCTCTCAAAGGGTGGTCCCAGGAGGCATTCTGGGAACTGGGTATTCCGTGGAGAGCTGAGTGCGAGCGGTGGACCTCCAAGGGTTGGCAAGTGAGCTTTTAAGGCGTTGCCTCCAGACGTGACCCGTCATCTCCCTCCGCTAACACTACATCTACATGTCATTAGTTAAACTAACTCCACTCTGCTGACACTCAACCATTCCTGAGACTACAGTGCACTAATACAAGAGCAAAATCTCCTATCTGAAAATTTGTCTTTTTGGGAGAAAACTAAAATTGTTTTCCATCATCCAAAGTAAAATCCACCAATCAGAAAATGATGCATAGGAGGTTTTGCTCTTTGGCCATCGATACACTGTGTATATATAAAGCAGGGATGCACCGATACCACTTGCCAATACCGAGTCCTAAACATTCAGTATCAGCTGATATCCGATATCAGTGTCGCTACATCCCTAATATACAGTATATACTATATATCTCTATATATAGTGTATATATAGATATATAATATATATATATATAACTATATATAGGTGCCTGCATGGGTCCCTTCTCTCCTTTATCTATTCCCTTGTTTGCTTCTCTAACAGAGGAAGTTAAGCCCCTGTGGACACTGGAGACATCGTACCA
>NC_140182.1:89051402-89071402 GCF_963971535.1 Notolepis coatsorum | reverse complement strand
CCGGACCTGCTATGCTATTTTAACCTGGACAGGCAGAGTGAAAAAAGGACATTATTCACTCTCTTCTCCCTACAGCTCCTTCTTCTAATAATTGACCACCACCTCCCTCCTCCACCAGCGCACTCACCCGGCTCAGCTTGTGCTCGCTCTTGGTGCAGGCGTCCATGAAGGTCTGGGCGACGACAGACAGCGAGGCGTCCACCACCTCTGTCACATGGATGTCGAAGATGAAGTGGGGGTTCTTCAGGATATTCACCCAGAAGCGCAGAGGAAGACTGGACAGGAAAGAGAAGAGGGTGGTGGGGGGGGGGGGGTATCATCATTATCATTGTTGTTATTCATAGTATTCTCATGGCGTGTGACATGCATTTCAAATACAAATGGTGCAATGCCATAGACACAGCTCATTGGCTGTGGTCGTCATTTATTAATAATAATTACCTAATAATAATCACCTGTTGTCGGTAACGATTAACATTAACTGGATGTACGTATAATGCATTACTCGTTTTAAATGCACTGTCAAATAAACAGCATCTCAACATGTTCATAACACCTCCATAAGTACACTATGAGCATGACATTTTGATTGATTGTTATAGGCTACAAACCATGACCCCATTACTAACCTATTAACAAGCAAAAACAAAAGGAAGGCACGTTGGAAGTGGGGGTGCGGGGGGGTGCAACAGCTTCCCCTTACTGCAACTAACTTTTGATTTGTTTTTCCATGAATGTAAATGCCATAGATGTAGCTGGGTTGAATATGCATCTGGCATATATTAAATTAAAACTAAATGTTTTATTTGGTTATTCAAATCAGGCTTACAAATCCTGCTTGTTTGTTTCCTTGGCGCCTCCTAGCAATGATGTCTGTGCTGTAGTGTGAACCGAGTTGACTTGAGGCACTTCAAAGCATTTCCTCTCAACCACATGACCGGTTTGAATGACACGTGTATTCCGGATACATATATCTATATTATTTTCCTATTTTGTGTAGCTCAAAGATGAGAAAGTGGTTAGTTAACTCACAGACTACTAGCTAACTCATGAACTGACGTTACTGTGGAGCTTTGCGACGAGGAACTCTATCTGTCCCTCCTGGACTCGCCGACTCAATTAAAGACGGCAAGGAGTTGAGATAACTGAATGCCCCATCTGCTCTGATTCGGAGACAATGTAGTGGTTTTCTAAGACGTTTCGGTGAGTGAGATTAACTTCTTCGTTCTCGGTACTATTTTTTTATTCGCCTTAATCACTTCGCCGCCATCTTTGTTTTGGCTATGAAACGCATTTCAATGAGCTGATGACTAATTCACAGCTGAGTCAGGTCATCACGAGCTTGTAATTCAGATTTCTGTATTTCTGCCTGTTGTTTTGACTACTTCGGTTCTTAAAGTGGCATTTTTATAGCTATAACTGGAGTTAACGGGCACTCCCGCTTCCGTACCTCACATTACATGAAGCTTGACTAAAATGGCGGCAAAGTGAATGAGGCGAATAGTGCTACCTACCGCTAGTTAACGTTATGCATGACGAGTAGCTACACATGACGACAGTAGCAAACCTCACCTAAACTACTGTCGGTTCCATCTCTTATCTTGTTCTGATTTGTAGATTTGTAGTGTATTGATATGTTCACTAAGTTGTGGTTTACATTAGGCCACTTCTGTAGCTTTACTGAGTGGGGTGACATTTTGCTATGGCAGCGCAGTGGCTAGAATACATTGCTGATGGCGATAGCATTGTGTGTGGTGTGTAATTAAAGCAGAAGAGAGATCACAGTCTACTGCATTCAGCGCTGGCCAGAGTGAAGTGAGTGATAATATATAATATAATAATAGTTCAAACGTGCACAAATACTTGTTAGCCCAAGTCAGTGTTCCATATGATTGGATATGCTTATGCTAAGACACTACAGTGTGGATTCATGGGATAATTAATGTAAATGGGTACCAAATGTTGTACATGGGAAAAATTACAACCACCACATCACAGCTATAAATCTGCTGTTGTGAAGAGTACTGGGCAATTAGATGTGTGGAAGCATCTCATGGTCTCAGCAACGTCTTGCCTTCAATTGCGTGCAGTGTAAGACATTCAAATGTAGAAAAGGCTTTCTTGTTGGCATCAGCCAGTTAAAGCAATTGGCATCCATTACCATTTCAGATTATGCAGACCTCGTTTTCAACAAGAAATACTGGTTAATGTAAGTCCACCTCAAAGGAAGTGCTTTTTTTTGTTGTCAAAAAGGCGGGAATAGCAACAAAAAAAATTATCTATGCTCAATGAGCCTAGTCAATGACTCAATGTTTCCTGACCGGCCTAATGAATGGTGATTAGCAATGCTCAGCTAATGGCAATACGCTCACCTTTCAAGTCCTCGGTAGCCGCACAACATAAAGCGTGGACTACATCATGAATGCTCAAGCACTTGTGCTCATTTCCATTCCGCATGCACAAACACATGTGCCGTACAACGCTTTGCAGTACCCCATCAGCCTGTGAATTTCAAAGAGTTTCCTAAAGGGATTCTGGAGATTTTAAATTTTTATTCTCTTCCTCCTCTATCTCTCTGTGTGTGTGTGTGAATCCCAGGCATTATAGACCGAGACGCGGAACATATGAATTCATATTGGTTTGTGAACATCTCCTGGGATGACGGCAGTGGGTAAACAATAGAAGAGTACAAAAAAACACACACACACACGATGCGTTGTAGTGGTACAAAATAAATTAGCTAGGGACATAATTACCATCTTTATTTGTCGTTATGGCTGATATACACACATTCATATTTAATACCAGACCCTCTGTTGGTTTGATAAGTAAGATGGGCGTACGCCGATTGCGGAGTAAAGTAAGTAATTATTTAAATCAGCCATCATCTCCTGTCCTGCCTGGGCCTGGCTGCGCTCTCTCTCTCTCTCTCTCTCTCTCTCTCGCCAGGCTTCCGTCAATCACTGGCATCTACATGCAACGCCTTGTCCATTGTGCTTGAGCTTCAGCAGACGTGACACTAATTTATGCTCTTAAATGTCACACGGGAGCAGCATGGAGATTGCAAATGCAAACGAAATGAGCTGGAAATCCCACATTTGTATTCTGTTGTTTCTTAGATAAGTACTTTTGTATCTTGAGAGTGTTGTCTCTGGGAAGTCAGGGGGTTTGTGTGTGTGTGCGTGCGTGCGTGCGTGCGTGTGTGTGTGTGTGCATGTGTGTGTGTGTGGAGAGATGGAGAGACAGAGAATGGGAGTGAGTGAGAAAACGGATATACAGAGATTTTAGCATATAGTGCACCTGTTTGTCTTCCAGATGTGGATGGTCTCCTCGTCCACGTTGTCGTGTTTCAGCGCCTGCTCGTCCAGGAAGTCGAAGAAGTATTTGACGGCCGGCGGCACCGCGGCCCCCGAGCACAGCACGCTGCGGAAGAAGTCGTCGACGAACTGCTGTAACGTACCCTGGAGGAGATAAAACGCGGGTGAGACAGAGCGCTTAACTCAACGGGTGCCAATAACGAGTCAACTCAGAGAAGGCCCTGGGGCCGACAGTGCGCAGGTTGGTGGTTATGTACGCAGTAAACTCGTTATTGCCCGCCAACCGTTGGGTGCCAAATAGTGAGTATTCTGAACATCCAGCCGGAGCTCCCTGGCACACAACGTTGGAATTGCAATGACGATAGAAATCCGCCAGGTGGCAGTATCGCCTACCTTATGAACATCATGGGCCAGCTATTAGTGTGTTATTAGTGCCGGCCCCACAGTCCCCAAAAACAACTAGGTACTCTTTGCGAGCAGCAGTGAGCAGGACACGTTCGACAATCGCGATCGCCAAGAGCGAACTATTGGATATTATGAAAAAGACAAAATGAATTATATGGATGATGATTATGGACGATAAGGTGCGTTTGTTGGACTAAGCACTACTGGTAAAACGTAAAACAACTATAATCAAACCGACCGATGAGGAAACCTATTCGGCTCCGTCTATAGTCTGGCCCGAGCAGATAAAGAAGACGGATGAGGGCGGCTACCTAACGTTATATGTATGATCCTGTTCTGATTCAAGACACTTTTGGACTCGAAGTGAGAAATGGAGTACCTCTAAACCAAAGGTAATGTCTGTTTTACGTGTACTTTACCGAAACTCCATCATAAAACATGCGTTTGTATGCACACAGCGTCGGATAAATGACGACCCCCCCCCCCACGGCTTTGTGAAGAAACAAGGTCATGTGTTTACCTTTGACCTGGCAATAATATATCAAGTGTCAAGCGAGCAGCCGCGAGATTTGCGCATACGCTGCACAAAACACATTTTATCTCACGATCTAGGAAACCAGCCTGGATCTTAGTGAAACGGGGCAATGTTTAGCTTGGAATTGTAAACAAACGAAGGTATGTAGAAACAAACACTTTTTTACATGTTGGACTAGAAATAGTGTCTGTCAAATGAGCCATATAGAATATACAATAGCTCCGCAAAGATCGTGAAATATCGTGAAAATGGTCAAGAAAAGCTGGCGCCAGCCAGTGCAGATGGGGAAAGGGCGTGGCACTCAATGAGTCAACAGTGGAGGGGGCAAACTAAGGGGAAGGAGCAATTAAGTAAAAAGAAAGAAAAGAGGGAAATCAGGCAGAGTCATTAATACATTTGGTGAAGACTGAAGAGGTGAGATTTGAGTTGAAATTTGAATGAGTCCAGGGATGTAGCACTGCAGATGTTTGGAGGGTGCGGCAACAGAGAAGGCTCTGGGACCGACAGTGCACAGGTTGGTGATGGGGATGGAGAGGAGAACGGAGTCAGAGGACCGCAGCCTCCGGGGTGGGATGTAGGGATGGAGGAGGTCAGCTAGGTAACGGGGGCCAAGGGGGAGTGAAGGGATTTGTAGGTGATGAGGAGGATCTTAGTTAAAATGTATGCCGGACTTGACTGGAAGCCAAGTCATGTTTGCTGGGCAATGAGCTTTACAAACATGTACACAGATTATCTTTGGGGGGGGGGTCCATATGAATAGATTGCTGTGGGATAACCTCTCAACAAAGGTAGTTGCATCATGTGTTGTTAAGCAGTATCCCTCCATAGAACCATATGACATTCCGATGTTTTGGACATTACTGCTCAGTTGTAAAGCTAGAGTGAAGATAGAGGCATCACCTGAAACCAGACATCTGGGGGAATCTGTGGATACCTGCCATTTCATCGCTTAAGGGATATGGATGGAAATAGAGTTTTTGATATATTCATTAAATACTGTATATTGTATATTGATATCATTTTGATAGGAATTTTGATCATTTCGGTATAACCCTTTACAGCGGTTCTCAAAATATCTGAATGAAATTGGGCTCATTGGAAGCCACCAGGGACAATGCCATGTTGTGCCTGTGATGCCATCTGAGTCAGGCCTCAATAAATTAAAACAAGCTGGAACAAACAGGTGTATTTGGCCACGCCAGAGCCGGCGACTCAACCCTAAATGACTTCCCATGGATAAATAAAGGACTTAACCAGCATCCGTATCCGTCTGTCTGTCCGTACCTTGACAGAGAGCAGGCGCGTCAGATAGATCTCTGTGATGGCTTTGGTCATGGACTTGTCCTTCATGCTGCCCCTCTTGGACTTGATCTCGTCCAGCTCGTCCGCTGGCCTCACCAAGTGGAACACCTTGTCGTCTTCTAACAGGGCGTTTCCTAGAGAGAGAGAGAGAGAGAGAGAGAGACACATACACACACACAATTTCTTACTTTCATACTTTCTTTAAATAATTCAAATTCTTTAGGGAGCAAACATATTTTTCTCGTAAAAATATTCAAAAGAGTAAAAATGGCAAGGTATCCACATTTAAATACGGGGAGAATATCAAAGTGTATACAACTGTTTGAAACAACAGTGTTGTTTCTGTTTATCAAGTGTACACACAGCGCAAAGCCACAGATGAAAGTGCATCTCATCACCACGCGGCATCTGAGCTTCTGATGCTATACATAAAACAAGATGCATTAGCATGTTAAATGAGCACGGGGATGTTAACACGAGCGCCAAGGGGGGAGGATGAGAGAGGAGCATTATTTATGTTACAGAGTTTACATCTGATCCAGACTTGTCACTCCTGCATCAAGGAGTGTGTTAGCGTGTGTGTGTTAGTGTGTGTGTGTGTGTGTGTGTGTGTGTGTGTGTGTGTGTGTGTGTGTGTGTGTGTGTAACAAAAACACTTTATGAACTTTATGTAGACATCCCAATCTCAATGAACATGTGCACCAACTCCTCACACTTGATGTGATGACACATTTACATATACTAAAACGTATATACGTAAAAGTAATTTAATTTTGTTTGTTTTATAAGTACACAATATATATATATATATTGTGACGAGCCTGGTGGTGTTCAGACTCGTCACGGTTCAAAAACAAACAAATTAAAGTACAATATTGTGGTGACCTATATTAAGAGACATTCACCAAGGTGGGCTTGTGCCTTTAAGCGTGTGGGTTGTACTGTTTAGGGGACAGGTTAAATACCACTTCCGGTTCCGGGTTAACTTTGTTGTTATTGTAAATGCTATGTGAGTGAGAAGTAAAGTACCTCAACTCGAACCACGTCTCTGGCTCGCTACTTTCTTATCGCCACATTGGTGACCCTGACGGAGAAAGCGGACCGCCTGCTGTCCCTCAACGGCCTCGGCGATGGCAAACCGTCGGAGTTGATGGAAAAAATGCTGGCTGTACTGGGATCAGCTGATCCCTCTTTTCTATTTACACACATTTTCTTGCGACAGCTTCCAGTGCCTGTGCGCACAGCACTGGCGAGTTCCCTCCTCTCCTCCACCAAGGACTATCGCGGCCTGGCTGCAGAAGCGGACAGGGTTTTCCTGGCCAACAGGCAGCAGCAGTTTGTCCATGCGCTGCTGCCCCACCAGGGCACCTCTGCCCCACCACTGGAGGCCTATACAGACACCGCGGCTGCGGTGACAGCCCGACGCCAACCCGACGATGGGCTCTGCTATTACCATGCCAGGTTTGGGGACAGGGCCAAGCAGTGTCGCAAGCCATGCAGTTTCAAGGGGCAGGGAAACGCCAGGGCCGGCGCTCATTAGTGGCTGTGGGTGCCGGCCATGACTGCAAGCTATTGTTTATCACCGACTCCTTGTCTGGCCGGCGGCTGCTGGTGGACTCGGGCGCGCAACGCAGCATCCTGCCGGCACAGGGCGTGGACACCATGGACGGCAGACACGGGCCCCAGATGGACGCAGCGAACGGTACGCCCATACGTACCTACGGCACCAGGTATGTGGAGGTGTGTTTTGGGGGGCGCCGTTTCGGCTGGGGTTTTGTGATGGCTGCGGTGTCCACGCCGCTCCTGGGAGCAGACTTCCTCTGTGCTTTCAGCTTACTGGTAGATGTTAAAAACTGTCGCTTGATCGATGCCCTCTCTTTTTCCTCTTACCCCTGCACACTTGGGGCGGTTGGGGGGGGCGGAGCTCTCTGCCTGTTGAACACACTTGCCACCGGGGACCCGTATGAACGCCTGCTCGCCGGGTTCCCTGACCTCACCACACCCACGTTCTCATCTGCAGTGGCCAAACACGGTGTGGAACACCATATTACCACAGAGGGCCCCCCAGTCTATGCCCGGGCCCGGCGCCTCGACTCAGCCAAGCTGGCAATCGCCAGGGGGGAGTTTTCCACCATGGAGCGACTTGGCATTGTGCGCCGCTCGAACAGCCCGTGGGCTTCTCCATTACACATGGTTACAAAGGCTGGCGGAGGTTGGCGCCCATGCGGCGATTTCCGTCGCCTTAATAACGCCACAACCCCCGACCGGTACCCTGTTCCGCACATACAGGACTTCTCTACCCACCTGGCAGGGGCTGTCATCTTCTCCAAGGTGGACCTGGTGCGCGGTTACCACCAGGTGCCGGTCCATCCACGGGATGTGCCAAAGACAGCTGTTATTACACCCTTTGGGCTTTTCGAATTCCTAAGAATGCCTTTCGGGCTCATGGGGGCGGCGCAGACGTTTCAGCGCCTGATGGACTCTGTGCTCCAGGACATGCCATTTTTGTTTGTGTACTTGGATGACATTCTTGTAGCCAGTACGTCCATAGAGGAGCACATGACACACCTCCAGCAGCTGTTTGAGCGGCTCAGTAAACACGGCCTCATCGTCAACCCGACCAAGTGCCAGTTCGGGCAGTCCTCCATCACTTTCCTCGGACACCATGTCGCTCCACAGGGAGCCACCCCACTCCCCGCCAGGGTGGAGGCCGTGGCCAGTTTTCCTCGTCCCCGCACCGTACGGGCTCTACAGGAGTTCCTGGGCATGGTGAACTTTTACAACCGGTTCCTTCCCCATGCTGCCCACCTCATGCGACCCTTGTATGAGGCCCTGCGGGGCAAAGTGCCCAAGGACGAGTTAGATTGGTCCTCGGGGATGGACAGCGCTTTTGGGGCTGCCAAGAACGCGCTAGCCAACGCTGCTCTGCTGGCGCACCCCTCTCCCACTGCCCCGGTCGCCCTCACGACAGACGCCTCTGACTATGCAGTGGGGGCGGTGTGCGAGCAGTGGGTGGGCGGTGCCTGGCAGCCACTGGCCTTTTTTAGCAAACAGCTCCGCGACAACGAGCGTAAGTACAGTACTTTCGACAGGGAACTGCTGGGTCTGTTCCTCGCCACCAGGCACTTTAGATTCCTGTTGGAAGGCCGCCAGTTCACTGCCTTTGTGGACCACAAGCCGCTAACTTTCTCCATGGCCAAGACCTCGGAGCCGTGGTCGGGACGTCAGCAGCGGCAGCTATCGGCGATCTCCGAGTTAACCACGGACATTCAGCACGTGGCGGGCAAGGACAACTTTGTCGCCGACTGCCTCTCTCGGGCGGTCATCGGGTCCGTCCACTTGGGACTCGATTATGCCGCCATGGCGGCAGACCAAGCCACGGACTCGGACATTCAGGCCTATCGGACGGGTCCTACCGCACTGCAGCTGGAGGATGTGGTGTTCGACACAGCTAACGCCACTCTCCTCTGCGACGTCTCCACTGGCCAACCGCGCCCTATGGTGCCTACGGCCTGGCGGCGCCGGGTTTTTAACATGATCCACAGCCTTTCCCACCCAGGTGTGAAGGCCTCGACTAAGCTGGTGGGGGTCAAGTTTGTGTGGCCTGGCCTCCGGAAGGATGTTAGGACCTGGGCTAGCTCATGTGTGGCGTGCCAGCGTGCCAAGGTGCACCGCCATACCAAAGCCCCTTTGGCACCGTTTATAGTGCCGGAGAGGCGGTTCGACCAGGTGAATGTGGACCTGGTGGGCCCCCTGCCCCCCTCCCATGGATATACTCACCTCCTCACCATGGTGGACAGGACCACCAGGTGGCCGGAGGCTGTTCCACTGTCCTCCACTACGGCAGCGGAGGTGGCCCGGGCGTTCATCGGCTGCTGGGTGGCCCGTTTTGGCACACCGGGGGACATCACAAGCGACAGGGGCCCCCAATTCACTTCGGAGCTCTGGACTGCAGTTGCGGAGCACCTGGGGGTGAAGATCCACCGCACTACGGCGTACAACCCGCAGGGCAACGGACTTTGCGAGCGGTTCCATAGGGACATGAAGGCCGCTCTTCGGGCTGCCCTTACGGATGGCGCCTGGGTTGACCGCCTCCCGTGGGTCTTGCTTGGTCTTCGTTCTGCCCCCAAGGAGGACCTCCAGGCCTCGTCCGCCGAGCTGGTGTACGGCCAGCCGCTGCGGGTCCCTGGGGAGTTTCTTCCGGGGGCCACAGCGTCCTGGTCCGTCGCCTCCCATCGAGCAGTGTCCCGGGGGCGTCTACCTTAATGATAAGCAAGCAGTGCAAAAATGCGGAAGCATTCGTCACCGCACGCCACTACGGTAAAGCGCCTTTCTTTTCAGGCCCGCTTTGGGAGCTGTCGCGCGGAAATAGGCTGTCTATTGCCATTCTCTTTGACAAACTCTAACCTTAACCAGCTCCTTAACAGCGCCTAAACTTAACCGTTCTAACCTTAACCAACTCCGAAACAATGCCTAACCTTAACCTTAACCTTAACCATGCCTAACCTTAACCATAGAAAGAATATTGCCATTCTCTTTGACAAACTCTAACCTTAACCAGCTCCTTAACAGCGCCTAAACTTAACCGTTCTAACCTTAACCAACTCCGAAACAATGCCTAACCTTAACCTTAACCTTAACCATGCCTAACCTTAACCGGCGAAAGAATACACGTTAAAAAAAAATCACGTTAAAAAAAATATATTTTATGGGATTCGAACTCGCCAGCAAACGAGCTGTAGGATCCACAGCCATGCAGTGTTGCCAATTGAGCTATTTCTCGATACTGAATAAGGGGCGGTGACTTATATATATTGAGCTCCGCTCGTGTCGAACCAAGGCGGGATCTCATGCGCATGCGCGGGCACCTCGCGCGAGCACGCCGCCGCCGGTGCACGCACCTGGGCGCTGGGCGGCGGAAAATGAAAGCCGCATTACCGCACGCCACTACGGTAGAATGCTTCCGCATTCTTGCACTGCTTGCTTATCATTAAGGAACAGGCGTCCCGGGGTGTTGCCGATGCCCTTATTCCCATTCCAACATCCCGCCACTGCCTTCCCCAGTCCTACGTCCCCAGGGACCTGCCATTGGCCAAATATGTTTTCATCCGGCACGACAGCCATCGGACCCCGCTGCAGCCCCCTTATGACGGGCCTTTCCGTGTCTTGGAGGCAGGCACTAAAAACTTTGTTGTGGACATGGGAGGCAGGCCAGAGCGGGTCACTATAGACCGTCTTAAGCCTGCTCACTTGGACAAGGACGAACCAGTTAAGTTGGCCCTACCCCCGCGGCGGGGGCGCCCCCCGGTTTCGGCTCAGACCCCTGCCCTATCCTCTGTTCCGGCCTTGGCCCCTTCCGTGGCCCGGCCGCTGGTTCCACTTATCTCCCTTAGTCCCCCTCTGGTTAAGCGCAGTCGGTTCGGCCGCTTGATCCGTCCCCCTCCACGTTGACTATTTCATGCTGTGATCTGTTCACTGATGGACTGTTCACTGGCTATTAATTAGTTGCAGTTTTTGTATTGGTGAATTCTGGGGGGGCCTGTGTGGTGACCTATATTAAGAGACATTCACCAAGGTGGGCTTGTGCCTTTAAGCGTGTGGGTTGTACTGTTTAGGGGACAGGTTAAATACCACTTCCGGTTCCGGGTTAACTTTGTTGTTATTGTAAATGCTATGTGAGTGAGAAGTAAAGTACCTCAACTCGAACCACGTCTCTGGCTCGCTACTTTCTTATCGCCACAATATCAATCAAGGGCAGAATATAGTCCGATGGGCAATTCGAATGGTCGTAATACAGTCCGAGGTCAAAAACACAAAACAGGCTCTCGTACAAAAAAAGGGATTGTTCAATACTCAGAGTAGTCTTCTGGTCCAGGGTCAGTACACAAGGGGGTTTCTCAGCCAGTCTAGGATCCAGTACACAATGAACACCTTCTCACCTTCACCTCTCCTCTCACTACCTCTCACCTCACAAAACTCTGTCAACAACAATCTCTTTCTCTTCGTACTTAGCTCCTACCTCACCTCCTCTCAACTAAACTCTATCTGTCCTAGTGTTTTATAGTATGCGTGTCTGGTGTGTGTGCGTGTGGGATGTGGGTGATCTAATGGTGCACAGGTGTGTTCTATCAGTCCTAATCAGCTGCCTAATTGCTTCCACTCCTCCCGTGGCAGTAGTATCTCCCATCCTTCACATAGCCATGGGACGGGGGGGGGTGATATCTGCCACAATATATATTTCTTTTTTTACACCGAGTGTGACCTTTATTCAGTGTTGGGAAAGTTCACTTTCTACATGAACTAGTTCAGTTCACAGTTCACACATTTTTTAAATGAACTAGTTCAGTTCATAATAATTTGTTTTTAATTAAAGTTCATGTTTTCAAAAATGAACTTGCTTATAGTTCCTTTTTCAATACGTTGCTGCAAGCTATTATTTGTCCAAATTATTGCCACAACCCATAAACCACAGACAGCAATCAGAATACTGGCATTTCCATCATACTGTGATTATTGATCAGTGTTTCCCCTACCGTTGCCTTGAAGGGGCGGCCCGCGTCTTGCGTAACGAGTCTCTCTCTCCGCGCGCAACACCTTTCGGTGTGTACAGTGTGTGTGCGCCCGTCCAAAATCGGGCACACTTTTGAACGAAGTTATACTGTGATAGAGCGCAGAGAATGAACGTGTTCACAATGGACCTGTCTCAAACCCTGCCCTCTTTTCTTGATCCTCCAATCACAACTGTCGCTTACCTCGGACAAACTTGGTTTGTCCGAGGTAAGCGACAGTTGTGATTGGAGGATCAAGAAAAGAGGGCAGGGTTTGAGACAGGTCCATTACGTTCATCTAGTGGAAATACAGTACGTTCAGTTCATGTTCGCCCAAAATATGAACGAGTTCATGAACGATCGTTCATTGAATGCGTTCAGGTCACTGCCTTTAGTTCAGTTTTAGTCCACTATAATAACCTTGGTGTGTGTACATGGTACTTACTCTCCTCGTGGTTCTCCTGGTTCTGGTCGTAGTTCTGCTGAGTGTGAAGCACTTTGGATAGAACCAGCGTGGCGTTGTCCCTGACCTGGAACACACACACACCACAAACAACAGTGGAGATTTGTGAGCAGAAAAACACAAGAAAGAGGAATCGTCCTGTTCCTGCTATCCACATTTGCACACACCTCCGCTGTCGGTGTGTGGATGTGTGAGTGAATGGGTGAACATGAGGCATAAGTTGTAAAGCACTTTGGATAAAAGCGCTATATAAATGCAGTCCATTTCCATTTCCATTTACACACACACACACACACACACCTCACATCATTTCAATATTACACACTCACTGAGGCCAGCCTCTTTTCACTGGACGTCTCGGGACTAATTAATAATCAATGTGACTGAGTGGACGGGTGCCACTGGGCCATTATTGGGGTAGTTACTGCCCACTTTCACTCATTATAGACCCTGCAAACACAGGGATTAGCACTACTCCGACACTGCCAGCCGGCTACAGTAATAGCGATCCACGCCATGGAGTGACTGAACGAGTTCAGCTGCAGAGACTGAATGGGAACGAGGGAATGAAAAGAGAGGGTAAAAAGAAGAGCACTTTGGGGGAAAAGTGGATATAATTGGGAGAAAACAGTGTATATTTGTGGATGACCTACATTCCCATTGGATCGATATCAGATTAACCCTCTTAACTCCCCTGTACCCCCCCAGTGGATCCAATAACAAGATACTGTAGTGCGGCCTGGCTTTGCTCACATCTACAGCAACACACGGTTTTAAATCCGAGGAGAGATTCACAGGTTTGTGGTGATGATATAAAATATCATCCCAGGTGACAGAGTGTTGTGGATAATAATGGAGTCAGGACATCATAGATTTTTATGTGATGTAACTTGAACTTGGCATGAACTTGGTGTGAATGTGTTGCTTGTGCCAGACATGTTCTATAGCTCATGATGTGAATCAGACATGTTCTATAGCTCATGATGTGAATCAGATATGTTCTAAACTCATGATGTGAATCAGACATGTTCTATAGCTCATGGTGTGAATCAGACATGTTCTATAGCTCATGATGTGAATCAGACATGTTCTATAGCTCATGATGTGAATCAGACATGTTCTATAGCTCATGGTGTGAATCAGACATGTTCTATAGCTCATGATGTGAATCAGACATGTTCTATAGCTCATGGTGTGAATCAGACATGTTCTATAGCTCATGGTGTGAATCAGACATGTTCTATAGCTCATGATGTGAATCATATACATGATGTGAATCAGACATGTTCTATATCTCATGGTGTGAATCAGATATGTTCTATATCTCATGATGTTCTATATCTCATGGTGTGAATCAGATATGTTCTATAGCTCATGGTGTGAATCAGACATGTTCTAAACTCATGATGTTCTAAACTCATGGTGTGAATCAGACATGTTCTATAGCTCATGATGTGAATCAGACATGTTCTATAGCTCATGATGTGAATCAAGACATGTTCTATAGCTCATGATGTGAATCAGACATGTTCTATAGCTCATGATGTGAATCAAGTCATATTCTATAGCTCATGATGTGAATCAGACATGTTCTATAGCTCATGATGTGAATCAGACATGTTCTATAGCTCATGGTGTGAATCAAGACATATTCTATAGCTCATGATGTGAATCAGACATGTTCTAAACTCATGATGTTCTAACCTCATGGTGTGAATCAGACATGCTCTGAGTCTATAGGGAGGTGTAGTGGTTACATCATTGCTGTTTTTCGTGTTCCACCCTCTGTCCAACGCAAAGGATTTTCCCATTGCCCATTTCTAAATTGTCTCGTTTAAAACAAATAAAGCATTAACATTTGCATGGTGTACCTTTCTGTGCTTATTCATCCACAATCTATAGCTCAACATGAAAATATTCGAATCGCCAAATTTTATTTCAACCAAAAATGCTTAATGTTAATAATGTTAGTGATAGAAGGGAACTCATTTTGTGCAAAAATGGAAAGCTTTTCAATTTCCATGCGGCAGAATTGTAGCCGATAATCCATTTTCCCAATGATAAATCCCTATACGGGTGGAACAACCAGTGACGTCAGACTACACCTCCCTATAGCTCATGGTGTGAAATGAATCATATATATGATGTGAATCATATGATGTGAATCAGACATGCTCTATAGCTCATGGTGTGAATCATATATATTCTATAGCCCATGTGAATCAGACATGTTCTATAGCCCATATGAATCAGACATGTATATATATATATATATATATATATATATATATATATATATATATATATATATATATATATACATGTCTGATTCATATATATGACCTACATTCCCATTATTCCCATTATATATATGTGTGACTGATGTCATGATTTGAATATAGCTCTATAGCTAATGAGAGAGTAAGGTGAACCCATGTACACAGTGCCATGCCTGTGAGCTGCCACAAGGGGCAGAGTGGCTAATTGTGTGTGAGTGACATTGCCGGCCTATGAGGTGTTTGGATCTAAAAAATTCAGATGCAGTTCTGTTCCCGCTCGCATCTGCACATCTGCACACACGCACGCACACACACACGCGCACACGCACACACACCATTTCAATGTGCTGTGTTACTGAGTTTTAAACAGGTTAAAGCTGCAATAATTGTTGTCTGACCACTAGCAGGCAGCATGTAACCACTCTAAACAAACCATTAATTTCTCCCAAAACAAAAGCCTGGTCTTGTTTCAACAAAGAGATAATTTTAAATACACAATCTTGTAATTAAAATCACTGGAAAACAAAAATGTATGCATGAATTACTATATTTCAACTACAATAAATTAGGGCTGTTAATCGATGCAATTGTCTTAATGTGCTTGCATTAATTGTGCCAAGTGCGCTAATGCTAACTGCATGTCAGAGTGATTGGGAATGTAAACACACTTTCCCAACGTGCCTGAATGTCAAAGCTATGGGAGGCAGTTGGGGTCAAAAAGGGTAATGTTAATTTTTGTTTACGCGTTAAGGTTTTCAAATTAACACATTGGTTGTGCCCATCATTGTACCCAGTCTGCCACCGTTGAAAGCCTATGGAGATGTTTACCTTCTTTGCAGGGCTATAACTTTTAAAATTGTATTGCTATATTGACATTACTATGGCCCATTCAACATCGATTATCTATCGTTCAGGATGTGGGAACGTTATATTTTTTCATTCATTGTTGTGTTAATACCGTCTAGAACAGGGGTGGGCAATTATTTTTCCCGGGGGGCCGAATGAGCAACTGAAAATATGTTGGGGGGCCGGGCCAAAATTCCAAACTCAATTATGCATAATATACATTTTATTTCTATATAAAAAGCAGTAAATGGCATTGTTTTGACCCCTGGTGAGAGTGTATGTTATTATTTGGCAATTAAAAGGTGAGGTTATAGCTTTCAAAAATATCATTTATTCAAATAGAATTTATTTCCAAAATGATAAACAAAATGTGAAACATTAATAACAAAGGGAATTTTGAGTTTCATATACTATTGAAACAAGGATTTTCTTAGCTTTCTAAAGACATCACATCATCTTATAGCAAAAATAAACAAGACATGTCACTGAACTGTGTAAAGAAAAGTGTCCCAGTTGTGTAGCCTTTTTTACTTTACATGCCTATATTAAACATTTTATGTTTTCAGAACTGTGCAAAAAAAGATCAAGTGTCCCATTTCACTTGTTATATTTCCACATTTTAGTGTTCTTCAGTTCTTTTTTTTCATTCAGTGTGAGAAATCCTGTCTCTGTTGAGCTTTAACAAGTCCATCAAAGTCAGGTTGCATGTCTGAGGTGGAGATGCGAAGCACAGCTGCCAGATGTTCATCAGTGAGAGAGGATCTGTACCTGGACTTGGTAAACGTCATGACTGAGAATGTCTGTTCACATATGTAGGTGGATCCAAAGAGAACCAACATCTTCTGAGCATGTCTCCTAAGCGTATACTGTGCGTGTGAACGTTGACATGAAATAAAAAAAAGTAAAAAAAAAAAATAAAAAAAAATATTTTTTATTTTATTTTTTTTTATTTTTTTTTTTTATTATCATGTAATCTTTCGCGGGCCGGTCAGAATCATCCCGCGGGCCGTACAATGCCCAGGTCTGGTCTAGAATATAAGTATGTTTTTAAGGTTTTCTGCTGTAATTCCAAAAATGAGAGTTATAGGCCCTGACGCATATGATAGATTATCGATTGGCGTTTCTTTCCTATACACACTATATTAAAAAATTCAAATGTATATGATCGGTATACATTATGCTTCATCATGCGTGAAGGAAAAGGGGGGGGGGTCGTTTATAATTCCTTGATCGTCAGTAACGGCTTTATTTAGTATGGGTTGATATGTTGAGCAGATGGTTTGCAGTGAAATGAATAAACAATCGGGCTGAAAATAACGTTATATTCCTCTTACCGTTCGCCGATGAGACTGGAGGAAAAAGATCCCAATTATTTGACGTCGATCTCCTACATCCATTTCCGGTTTGTATGGCGCAATAAACGCCGAAATCATATCGATTATTGCGTTTAGAAAGCGATCGAAATTAGGGATGTCCCGATCACATTTTTTTCTCCCGATCCGATCCCGATCATGTGATTTTGAGTATCTACCGATACCGATCTTTCCCGATCCGATCAAAAAAATTATTATTATTATAATTTTTTTATCCCAATTTCTCACATTACATTCACCCTGAATGTTGACGTTATTCAGGTGAAAAGTTAACTTCATTCAAGCGAGGCATTGCAATCCTTGACATAAATCATTTGATGTATAATTAAATCAAAGGTAATGCGTTTGGGTCTGAGAGTGTGGCTGGTCTGCCGTTCTGCAGCTGGATACTATTGGTTTGTTTTGGCAAAATTCTTCTGCTCTGTGTGACAATAAATAAATGAATGATGATATGCAATTTAAAACCAAAACTAAGGCCTCAGTATGAGTTTAAGACGTGAACATGGTCATGTTTGTTGAATAAAAAAAAAATCCAGATTTTTTATATATTTTTTTTTGCCGATCCCGATCTTCGGAAAATCACGTGATCGGCCCCGATCCCAATCACGTGATCGGATCGGGACATCC
This sequence comes from Notolepis coatsorum, assembly GCF_963971535.1. Lineage (NCBI taxonomy): Eukaryota > Metazoa > Chordata > Actinopteri > Aulopiformes > Paralepididae > Notolepis > Notolepis coatsorum. The sequence continues at coordinate 89,053,707 of NC_140182.1, read as the reverse complement.
CTAATCGAAATGCACTAGAGTGTTTGTCTGGATCCACGTAACAAGATATGACTGCCGGAGGGATTTCCTCGACGCACCGATTGCCACTTCCGGTTTTGGCGAGAATGTAACTCGCCCGACCATCCACCAGGCGGCGGTATTGAGGCATTGCAATCTCATACAGGGTGCCGCTGCAGTCCGGAGGGAGGCTGGATGAATTATGAATGCCATGGCGAAAAAATGAAATATTGATCCCAAAAACGATTTACGCTGTTGTTGGCGTTCAATGCATGGCGGGCAATGACGACTTACGCCGTTTTTGGCGACCAATGTGTTAAGTGAAGAAAATGGATGTGTTAATATTGGCAGCCCTACAATAAATACAACATTCCTGGTTGTGAAAGAAGGTAGGTAAATACTGCACCTACTGTACCAACATAACACTGTTCTGATAGCATAATATGCATCTAATTAAGAGATTCACTGGGGGAAAAAACATCTTAAATGCATGCAGATTTATGCACATGCCAGGGTTTTGTCAACAAATAAAAGAAATGATGGAATCACAACAGACTGGCTGCTGATTGATCAGGGATTGCGCAGGGTTGATCAAGTAGAACACCATGACTGGTCAAGACCTTCTGATGGCAAGTGGTCATAGCAAGTTTTGAAAATGTAAAAGAATATAGTTATTGCAGCTTTAAGGGTTGTGGTCTGGTATCACTATGAAAGCCAAAGAGCAGGTGAGCCAAGAGCATGGAAAGTGTATTACCCAAGAGGCTCCCAGACTATCAACTGCTGTGGCAGGAAACTAAAGGGTGTCCGGCTGCTTACATTGTAGTGTGCCAGGGTGTTGATACGTCTCCAGCGGCCCTCCTTCTGGGAGGTCAGGTCCAGGTCGGACAGGATCTGCCCTGTGGAGCCCGGGCGCCACTCTGTAGTGGAGGCAGGAACAGCAACTTGATTAGGACTATGAATTATTGCAATTCCACCAATAGTTTTTCTTTAGCTGCAACTAGCAGCTCTATAGGTCACTCTGTCGGTGGCTTGTTTGGTCGGTCCACAAATACTCATTCTCTAGTGATCACAATCTAAATACAAATTTGGCATGGAGGTCAAGATTGTGTGTGTGTGTTTTCATGGCAATTGCCTAAAAGGGGGCGTGGTAATGGGAGTGGCCTATCACACAAAGTTTCACAGCTATTGCGAATTCGCACTTGATTTCTTTCCTTTATATATTGTTTGGTGTTTGTTTTCATTTTCTTGCAGGCAATTGAGCATGTGGCCTATGGTGTGCAATGTGAAATAAATTCATCCTGAAACTAATATCAATTGTTTTGTCATCTGTCTTCCTGCTGTCTGCTATGCTGTGTTGAGGCTTTTTGCAGTGATGCACTTCAGTCATTAGTGTGTGGGAGAAGAGCATAATAGTTCATTAGGCCTATTCTGAGGAGGAGATAATGTAAAGATAGAGCTCAGTTGGTGGTATGGTACCATAACATTACTGCAAAGCCGATTGTTATGTTGCTTTGTAAATACATTTAGTACAAAATTCTTTACCATTTCAGAGTTATAATTATATTATTATAACATATTCATCCAAAAGTACTACCAAAATGTACGGGTCTATCTTAATCTTAATCCACAATGAAAGAAAAACAGATCTCTTCTTATCTAAAATGCATACAGAAACCAGATCTGCACCACGTATGGGAACATGCGGGGTGGGTCTGGGTCGTTGTAAACAGCGACTCCTACAGTTCGGTCGGGGCGCCTGCTAAGCGTGGATAGGATCTAAGTGGGATAGTGTGATCCTTCCACACGTTACACCCTCTCAGTGAGAATCCGCGCTGCCAGGTGAAAAGAAGCGGTTGATTGGCTAGACGTGTGTCGGAGGAAGCACGTGATAGCCTCCACTCTCCCAGACCGACTGTGGGGGGTAAGTGCGCAGCGACCAGGAAGGGGATTGGGAATTGGCATAAGGACTAACATTGGGATGGGAGAAAATCGGAGGAAAAAGGAGGGGGGAAAAGATAAAAAAAAAAATTTATAAAAAAAAATGGGTCTACAGAGCATTAGCTCTCCAAGCCCTCCCCTGAGGTCAAGGTCAACTTTATTTCTAGAGCACATTTAAAATCAACCGAAGTTGTACCAAAGTGCTTTACAATATAAAAACAGAAATACTAAAAGAACCATGACGACCAGGACCCAACTTGGTCTAACAGTATCACCCTCGCTCTTTAACCCCCCTTGCCCCACCGAGAAGAGAACCATCACTCACCCAGCGCGACACTGTCCACCTTGGGGCGGAGGGTGTAGGGCTGGT
>NC_140182.1:89013902-89046402 GCF_963971535.1 Notolepis coatsorum | reverse complement strand
GAGGGAACGTATGCGGCCGCATGCTGCCGCCTATAGGAACTGCTTCTTTTTTCAGCGCCTTTCAGCTTTTTTCTGCGGCCGCACCCAGCGTTTAAAGTTGAAACTTTCTGAACTTTTCAGAGCAATGCTCCGAGCACATTTTCAGACAACCAATCACAGCCAATCATATCTACCACTCTGTTTGTAACCTGACACCGGAGTTGCCTGCCTGTCTTGGCTGTCTACCCACAAGAGACGGACCATTGAGATTCGCGACAAAGCACAAATAGACTAATAACTACACAAATACACTAATAAAAGCTAATAAAAAGCAAAGGGCGAACTGTGGTGTCAGGCAATAACTATATATATAATTAATATACAATAAAGTGTATTAAAATATGCTATATGTGCAAAACCGCGGCAGTAAAATACGCTAAAAGTTATTATTACAAGATGGCTGTCATGTAGTTGTCGCTAGAGTTCTGACAGCTCATTGCCATAGCTACAAAAGGCTCGCGCTGCGTTCCACCCAAGCACTACCGGCGCACTGCCAGCGTTTTTCAGCTGGAAATGTGAGATAGGTGGACGCATGCATAGATATCTATAGAATCTATGGACGCATGCCCTACAAATTAAACTGCTCATAGGCATAATGAAAAATAAATAGCTTGTGCAGCATATACTAAGAAATAAAATGTATAAAATAAAAACTATTTGTTGACAGCAGTAGGCTAATCCACAAAATAAATCGGCTTACAGTCAAACAAAATAGCCTCTTTAGTGAAATAGTGAAAAGTGAAATAGCCTCTTTATACAGGCCTAAACAATGTGAAATAGCCTCTTTATACAGGCCTAATCAAAGTGAAGTAGTCTCTTTATACAGGCCTAAACAAAGTGAAATAGCCTCTTTATACAGGCCTAAACAAAGTGAAATAGCCTCTTTATACAGGCCTAATCAAAGTGAAGTAGTCTCTTTATACAGGCCTAAACAAAGTGAAATAGCCTCTTTATACAGGCCTAATCAAAGTGAAGTACCGTAGTCTCTTTATACAGGCCTAATCAAAGTGAAGTACCGTAGCCTCTTTATACAGGCCTAAACAAAGTGAAATAGCCTTTTTATACAGGCCTAAACAAAGTGAAATAGCCTTTTTATACAGGCGTAATCAAAGTGAAGTACTGTAGTCTCTTTATACAGGCCTAAACAAATAGGCCTTAAATAATTACCATAATTGCTTTACCTTATGAGTAACATGAACAGTGCATTTCAGGTTTAATAAAAAAAATATATATAAATACACGTGAAAAAAACAATGCCTCCACTTTAAGTGTGCATTGATCAAATTATATAAACCACCATATTCAATCAAAGCAACAACATGAATTACACCTAATGAAAATAGCTTCTGTGGTCTAAGCCTCAACACACAACACGCCTCAACGAACATACATGGAGCTTTGAACGATATGCGGCTCAACCTGCTTTAGGTTCTGTGACAGAAAGACCAACATGTCCACATTCGTTGACAACAGGGAATTTCTCCTTTTGCTTACAATGAAGCCAGCTTTAGAAAGAATGCACTCTGAAGAGGTTGAAGTGGCAGGGATAGAAATCAAGCATGTGGCTACAGGCGCCAGATGCGGATAACGGTCAGCACTTCATCTCCACCACTCGAGAACTGAAATCCGCTTTTGACCTGTTTATTTAAGTCTTCCAGACTCTTCTGTTATTGTAGATGCATCAACAATAATATTCACATCACCCACCGGCGTCTCACAGAAAACACTTGACTCTGTGATGATAGAGCACGTGACAGATAACAGAAAGCGAGTTGTACAGTAACCGACGCTGTAGTCTCATTCATTGCTCAAGACAAGAGCAAGACTTCTCACAGAAGGGGAAGGATTTAAATGGTTAATGAAAACACTGGAGCCGGGGTAGCCTATACTCTGTCTAAGCGAGATATCACCTATGAAAGGCAGAATGACATTAAATAGTTTGAGAAGTAGTTGATTCACAATGAGATCATTTTATTTTATTTTGGTGTCGATTACCACAGCAACAAAGCTTTGAAGCATTCGGGTCAGCCCTAGTACTAATTAAAACCAGAGTTAGATTAGCTGATTAACATTAGCTAGCAAGCATCACTACAGTTTCCCAGGACTAGTTTTAAACCAAGCCCTAGACTAAAATGAGCTCCTTGTTTAAATTCCATGGGGATCTCTCAACTGGAAAAATCCTGTTATCCTGACCAATATCAACCCATGTCTGTGGAATGGGCTCATTGATCAGCAATTGCCACTACCGTGTCACAGGGGTGGAAAGTATTTCTACTCAAGTACTGAACTTAAGTAAAATGTCAAGCTACTTGTACTTTAGTAGCCTGCCAAAGAAAAACACTGTAACCTGTCTGAATGACTATCGTCCCATGGCACTCACCCCAATAGTGATGAAATGTTTCGAGAGCATAGTCATGTCACACATCAGGCTTGTGAATGCCAGCTTCCTCACCTAGCCCCCCCCCCCCCCCCCCACAGACACACACCTTCTTGAAACTGCCCCCCCCCCCCCCCGCTTTTGTTCCAGGCAGACACGCTGACCCGACTGCTGCTGTGACCACCACCACACTGTCACCCATCCCCCGAACTATGAATCAATAAAGACACTTTTTTTAACTGCTGCTGTGACCACACTGTCACCTCCATTTATATTGTACATTCTTAGATGTCGGTGATAGTAGTGTTGCAATAAACTTAAGTCGAATTTGAATGGAGGACTTTGACCAGAGTACTCTCCCACCACCACTGCGGTGTCTGTGTTGTGGCTCACCTGCGCAGCATGAGCTTGGGGTTCTTGCTGTGGACGTACTCGTCCATCAGCTCCAGCAGCAGCGTGGTCATGATGTCTGTGTAGTACTCCAGTTTACCGTGCAGAGCCACGGTCAGCAGGGAGGCGAAATACACCTTGGCCCTGGCGTTGAAGTCCGGACGTCCCTCTAGGGTACGGATGAACTAGACACACACACATGCATACAATGGACAGATACGTAGATACGATTAGATTAGATTCAAATCTATTGTCATCGTACAGCACAAGTACAGTACAATGCAAATAAGTTTGGCATCCAACCAGAGTGCAAATGTAACAGAAAAGTGCAATAGTGATATACAATGCCTACAGGTGATTAAACTGGGTATAAAATATATAAATTGTGTGTGTAGTGCTAATCAGTTGTATGTACAGATTTTTTTTTTTGATCCACTTTTTCTCCCATTTTTCTATATTTTCTCCCATCCCAATTTCGTATCATCCAATTCAACCCTCCCCTGTCACGAACGCTGTTTCTTGCCTCCCACAAGCCGGCTGCAATGTGGACTAAGTCATACATAGCACAAGTCCCCTCCGGTACTTGAGGTAACAGCAGTCGCATCTTTTCACCTGCGCAGCTCGATCTCTCAGTGGCGAGGAGTAACGCGTGGGAGGCTCACGCTGCCCCCGACACTTCCTGATTCTACTGCGCAGGCACACCAACCGACCTGTAGGAGTCGCTGTCCACAACGCCCGATCCCCACCCATCAGTTTCCCACCCCCTAATACGGCCAATGTGTATTAGTATGAACGACCAGCTAAACTGAAAGCAATGTGGAGCGCTGGGCTCGAACAGGCGAGCCCAGCGTCTCCGTCATTCGTGGCGAACGCCTTGCCCACTACGCCACGTAGCCGCCCGTAGTTGTATGTACAGAGTTGTACTATTAATTATGTACAGTGATACAGGTATAACGACAATATGGTCGCAGTCATTCTGGCCAGCAGTGTAACTAGTAAGATTAGGTAATGGATATATACACATAAGGTGCAGGTATGTAAAGACAGATGTGGATATATAACAATATAATATAATAATGTATATCCTATCTGTCTATATATTATATGCAGTAAAAATGTATATATAAAGGTCTATGATTACAGCGTAGGGCAGTTGCACAAGCACATATTCATGCAATTCATGCACATATTCGCGCACGCACACACACACAGAGTGCTTTTTTAATATATTATGCTGATGGCAAGACAAACAATCATCAAGACAAATGTAGTTAGCGACTATTAAAATATTACTTCTCCCAATAGACACTAATTACAGGAACAATAATCACCCACCCACGCACAAAGTTAACACTTCAGAGGCAGAATGCACAAAGATAAGCGTGTGGGAATATGTTTCACATCAAGCAACGATATGTATTTTTAAAATGTATTTCCAGTATAGTCTATTGGCCTACATACAGTTCCGTAGAGCGTTTTTGGTACACCTTTTTAACACAAGGGGGCGACAGCAACGGTGCTTAAAATTCTGCTTGATTGATTGATTGAAAATTTTATTAACAGATTGTAGAATAGGTACAATACAGTATGGCTCAATACACACAATTGTTAAGGGGATGCAGACCAGAGAAAGACTTTCGTCTTGTTTACATCAGGGTCCCCCATTTTCAATTCATAATGACATTTATGACATACACAACATACAGATATACAGATATATCATGACATTTATGACATGCATGACATACTGTACAGATATACAGTACTGTTACATTTGTAACATACACGATATGCAAATATACAGTACTGTTAAACAGAGATCCTAACAGAAAATATATACATACAAGGGGGAGGAGACTGTACATTGGGAGGGGGTGGGTGGGGGTAGGCGGGTGCAAGGTGCAAGCATAGGGAGGGGGGGGGGGGTTTGGACATTTACGGGGGCCAGTTTTGAATTGCAGCCTCCCGTAGGTGCTCTTTGAGAGCGGTTTTGAAGGTGGGTATGGATTCAAATGTTTTACGGCTGTGGGTAGGGCGTTCCACATTGATGTGGCATAATTGCGAAACGTGTTTAGTCCCTTGTTTGAGCCGAATCTGGGTTGAACATGATTTGTGGAACTCCCTCTGGTGTCGTGGTATTCACTGACCTTTGGGAAGTATTTCGACATGTACATGGGTACCTTAGTGGTGTAGTGTAGTGTTGAATGAGTGCTCCTGTTAGAGTCTTCAGGGTATTCTTGTTTACCAGAGAGGAGATTCGGTACAAGAATCTTGTTCGTTGGTTGACTTTTTTTTATTACATTGGATGCCATCTTGTCACAGGAAAGATATGCCTCTAGGATGGAAACCAGGTATGCAATTTCATCTTTCCTTGTGACAATATTGTCACCCACTGTAACAGAGAAGCCGTTGTTCTTGCTGAGTTTGTTATTTGATCCGAAGGGAATGGACTCTGTTTTACCCAGGTGTAATGATAGTTTGTTATCAGCGAGCCAGGAGCAGATTCTGCCGAGTTCCGAGCTGAGGGTTTGTTCAACCTGTAACTTGTTCTTGTCAGAGACCAGCAGGGCTGAGTCGTCCGCGAACAGGAACAAGTTGCAGTCACAAGCTGCCACCAGCAGACTACTTTTAAACAGACCACTTCTGTTCCCTGCACTACCACAATGCCTTGCACGGAAGTAATGTTGGGTCTTGTAAACGTGAGCCTAATGCAGCTATCGGAAACCGAGTGGTCACAATAACATTAATTAGTGTGTAACATTAGCTAGCGAGACTAGCATACTATGTAACTTCACTATGCACTGGAGCTACCATATTATCATTAGCTGTACAATGCTATGGCGAACAACTTTTATTTAATGTACCACTTAGTCCTGCCTCACTAACTGCAAACCATGCATCTTCCAGTTTACGCTGGATTAGCCATGTTATGTTATATTGTCCTGTCCTAGAGCTGTATATAAAATCAGGTAATGTGAAAAACATCATATGGGTAGTTTCCAGGCTGTCACCAATATGTTGCTAGCAAAGCTAAAAATGTATATGCAGAATTGTTATGATTAACAAGAATCCTGATCCGATTTCCACCAAACTTGCCAAATATATTTGGCCTTACCATAGCATAGTGAAGTTCAAGGTAATTTGGCCTCATGGTGGCACTATTCTCATGAAACTAAAAACATTAACAGTGTTCTTTATTCACAGCTTTGAGAATGTCTGACTCTATGCTTATTGAAATTCCACTTTTGTAGAACTTATTTTCACACCTCAATGAGTTTTAAGGCTTTGTTTATGTTTTAAAGTGTGCTCCAAGACACATGGGAGAGTGTAGCCTACCAGTAAGTTTGTGCTGGGGCGTGTGTGTGTGTGTGTGTGTGTGTGTGTGTGTGTGTGTGTGTGTGTGTGTGTGTGTGTGTGTGTGTGTGTGTGTGTGTTTCATGCATATGTACATTTTCTTTATGAAAGTCTCTCTTACATTGATGAGGAAGGTCTTGGAGTTGAGCAGGTTGGAGAACTGGTTGAGTGCCTGGGCCACGGTGGCGCGCCGCGCCTCGGGGATGTCCAACTTGCCCGTGATCATTACATCGTTGGCGCCGTCTTTGGAGGGCAGGAAGAAGACACGGTCGGTGTATGTCTTGTAGTCAAGGAAGGGGATGCGGCCCTCGCTCAGGTCATTGGTGTGGTCCTCCATCTCGATCATTAGGTCTGGCGGGGTGAGGGGGGATACGGACAAAAAAACAAAGTCATTGTAAAGCTTTCCATTGTGTGGTGCGGTGATCCCCCTACATCTAAATCACCATGTGTGGGAGAAGCAAGAGAAAGGGGGTAATAATAGCAACCATAAAATGTTTGAATTTTTCTTCATTACTTTTAATAAAAAAAGTATGGCTTTATGTTATGAGAAAACATTATATAATACATTGGCGGTACAATAAATTTAAAAAAGTAATCAGAGCTGCAAGGCACTTCATTACTTGTGTTTTTTCAGAGCCAGGAACACATTGGGGGTCTCAGTGGTATCGCTGTGGTGTTTGTGTGATTGTGCTGACGGTACTGTACCTGTAAACTCTTTCTTGCAGCGGTCTCGCACACTTTCCTCAAGATTCTCCAGCTGGTGCTTCACCTTCTCGTACTCTCTCTCCGCTTGCTGGCTCTTCCTCCTGTGCAGATTCCATAATCACATAAGAAGAAGAAGAAGTCTTTATTTGTCATGCAGATTAACACACACACATGCGATGGGCGACCCACAGGAACACACACACACCCACCCACCCACACACACACCCACACACACACACCCACACACCCACACACACACACACACACCCACCCACCCACCCACACACCCACACACACACACACACACACCCACACACCCACACACACACACTGAGTCGCTGATGAAATGTCTCTCTGCACTTCCCATCCCAAGGGCAGCTGGGAGCAGACAAGGGCTGCAGCGTGCGCCGCGCCCGGGGACCAATCCAAGTGCTCCTGTCCGTCTTCGTCAGGGACGCGACAGCGTTAGTGATCTGTTGTGCATGTTTTTCCATTGGGTTTATCTTATCGGGAGGGGAAACCCTTGCAAGCACGGGGAGAACATGCAGACTCCACACAGAAAGGCCAGGGAGATACATTTACATTTAGTTATTTAGCTGACGCTTTTATCCAAAGTGACATACAAGTTCTGTGCGACAAGTCATCAGGAAGGGCACAACTCTATCAGCTGAGTAACAATGTTCATCAAAGTGTTGAGTGCTACAGTGTAGGTTAGTATATTAGGACAAGTGCATGACAGTAAGGTTAGTTAGGGTTAGATTTTATTATAATTTCTTTTTTCATTTCAAATAATGGTTGAAGAAGTGCGTCTTTAGTTGACGGCGAAAGATTGGACGGATTTCGGCTGTCCTAACTGTGGTGGGCAGTTCGTTCCACCATTGTGGGGCAAGGACTGTGAAAAGGCGGCTTCTCCTTGATGACCCTCCCGGAGCTTGGATAGGAGCGTAGGGGTCTTGAGGGTGTGTAGTTAGAGACCATTGACCGGAGGTAGGCGGGAGCGGTTCCCTTTGCCGTACGGTATGCCAGGTCGAGGGCCTTGAAGCAGATTCCTGTGACAATGGGGAGCCAGTGCAGGTCCTAAAGAAGTGGGGTGACATGGGCTGACTTCGGTAGGTTTGAGATCAGGCGGGCCGCTGCGTTCTGAATGAGTTGAAGAGGCTTGGTGGCAGTGGCCAGGAGGCCAGCAACATAGCAGATACCCCACCTGGGTAACTGGCAACACAGCAACCTGGTCCTCATGCGGTAATCAAACCCAGGACCTTCTAGCTGTGAGGCGACAGTGTTAACCACTACACCACCGTTGCCATAAAAACAATGAAAACCGATTACTCAACAAGAGACTGACTTTGTCTCTAAAAATACCACGGGTCTAACTCAATGTTGTTTCGAAACGCTGGGTCTCGGGGTCAAATCTAAAATGGGTTAACACATTTCTGAAGATATTGTTATAAAGTTACGGGCTAGGTTATTGCCAAACTTTCACAAGTTCCTGCAATGTAAGGCAGACCAAATAAAAAACTGTGGCCATATAGGTTACTGGCCTGAAACTGGGTCAATTCTGTGTGATTAGGCTGTCCAATAACCCACAAAATCAGTTTCTGGCTGCACAAAAAAAAATAAAAAAAAATATAATCGAAATCACTCATCTGAATGACCCAAAAAAACCTGTCCATCCAAGACAGTAGTGCGCTGTCATTTAACACAATTTTGTAGGCTCCAAAAACCCATTGACTTTGAGAAAAGACAGAAAAGAAAAGACCTGCACGGACTACAACATATGACGTATACCATGCCAGTTAGGGTACCTTGTGTATACTGCACCTGTGTATACCCCTACTTTACTTACTAGTATATATTCAGATTATAATTCTTTATTGCCTATATTTATTGTAACGTATAAAATAACTGATAGGGCATACAGACCCTTATCTGCACCTTTGTGTATATATTCAGAGTTAATTATATTGTTTACACTGTTTTCATCTTTACCATAATTGTATTGCCTATATTTATGTATTTCTACTATTACCATGCTCATAGCATCTCTCTAGCATTCCACCCCCCTCCCCATGCTGCTATGATGCCCACATTTCCCCAAGTGGATCAATAAAGGAAATTCTTATCTCATCTTATTTTAAGCTCCTTTGGGGTTACTTCATTTTGTCTTCCTTCGCCGTCACCTAAATGTAGTTCTGGACAGTTTGCGTGAAACTCTCTGTTATGTTGCCCATATTCACACGGCGGCCATTTTGCTCTCAGGTCACGCTCAGGTTGGGGATTCCTTTCCGCCCTGGTCCCACTCAATCTGAGCGTGACAAAAGAGCAAAATGGCTTCCATGTGAATATGGTCAGTGAGGGAGGGACGTAGTACCTGTAGCAGTAGACGGAGATGGCGATGATGAGCAGCATGGGCACGATGACGGCGGGGATGATGATGAAGAGGGGCACCTCGTACTTCCTCTCGTAGTGAACCGAGCCCACCACCCACTCCCCGTTCCCAAACTTGATCTGCGGGGGGGAAACAGACAAGGGGAACTAGTTATTATATAGTCATCGATTTATTCTATTTAAAAAAAAGCCGCCAAAAGCAGGGATCTCCAGGCAAAAGAGCCCCTCTTGGTATTGCACTTTGTTTACGTTGTTTTGTCTTGGTCTGATGTGTGCGTTGGGAGGTGAGTGGGGATCGGGGGAGGGGTTGTTATTGTTGGCTACACCTCAGGCTCTGCCAAGAGCAGTCTGGAGAAATTCACGATATAATAAGTTACTATATTGCTATAATATACTGTATATATTAAATACATACAATATCTATAATTCATCATCAGAAGCATAGTATTAGTGGTGTACATCTTATCACTCGTGCACACCTTACACCACTGATTATACTGACATTCACACCTCACACATTCGGTTTAAATAAATTACTTTGTTAAACCTTTGCAATCGTGTGTCTCCCTATTTCTCATGGCCTAAGAGCCAGGTTGTGACAGTGTTATACACACACGCACGGGCGCGCGCACGCACGCACACACACACACACACACACACACACACACACACACACACACACACACACACACACACACACACACACACACACACACATGTATGTATATATATATATGTACCGGTATGTGCCCCTTTAATTTATTATTGTTATTATTATTGATACTAATAATAATATTTAACTTTTGTTTATTTCTCTCTAAACTCTGGAAATAGAAAAAGTTATACAAAAATCAATCAATAAAAAAATAAATGGGAAGCTAGGATTGTGTCGCCACAGTTTGACACTTTGCTGTTGCACTCTTTCTACGTTTTCTATGTTTTTCTACCCTGCACTACTGCTGTTTTGGGGGTGGTGTCATTTATTGTGCTCCACGCAGTAATTTCAGCCCAGTGAATTAAACAATAGCTCACTTAGAGGGATTAGTAGGAGGAAAAGGATGCTGTATTCACCAGAATTGTCGGCGGGCTGCAATTAAAACGTAATTACAGGCCTGCAGCTACATGATAGCTGTCCAAGCTGTGAAAAGAGGAGTCTCCAAATGTGGACAGAGGGCACGCCCACTGACTGTGGTGCAGATTCACAATGTGTGTTCTCATTGGTACGTCTGTGTCGTATGTATGTCTATGTACGTGCGTGCGTGCGTGTGTGGGTGTGGTGTCTTTTCTAACCAGCAGGTCAAGTGGCTCAGAGCTGGTGTCCCGGCGCTGGCGTTTGGAGCGGGCACGGGGCTGGGTGGAGGGCGGGTCCAGGAACAGCTTGTCATCCTGCAGGGTGTTGACGACGCAGGTGACATCGCCCACGTACGCTTTGGCCTCTTTGGCCGTCATGGCCCTGGAGAAGCCTTGCCCCTGGAAATAAAGAACAAACAACCGGAATGAATAGTGGTGTCAGTGTGTTATATAGAGGTGTATAGATTAGATTAGACTAGATTCAAATGTATTGTAAATGGCACATTTGGGCACAATTTGTTCCTCACATTTTTACCCATTCACATTCCGACAGCGGAGGCAACCATGCAAGGTGCCAACCTGCTCATCGGGGGAAATGAGGAGTTAAGTGTCTTGCTCAAGGACACTTCGACACGCTGCCCGGGAGGAGCGGGAATCGAACCGGGAACCTCCAGATTACCAGACGGCTGCTCTACCTCCCGAGCCACTGTCGCACAAGTACAGTGCAACAAAAAGTGAAAATGTAGCAGTAAAGTGCAACAGCAATATACAATGTACAAGTGATTAAACTGGGTACAAAGTACTACTAATTTATATATATAGATCTGCATATAGATATAGATCTGCCCAATACCTCGATGAGGTGCTCTTACGTGGTCAATAAATAAGGGACAAAACAGTGCACAGGAAGGCTGGAACGCTCATTGCTTTTAACAATGATAACACAAATTAGCGAATGACGTATTTCACATTTAGCTTAGTCAGGTTCACTCCCGCTTGGCATCTGTTGAAACCATACTGAGAACAAAAGACTAGCCCCCTCCACTGAAAGCTGAAGTATGACATTGGAGAAATGTTTTTATTGTTAAATTGAGCCCTTGATAAAAGGTCTGACAGTAAACAACAGCAGTAAAAAAAATCAAGTGCATTTTATAGCTAAAACCTTGTTTATATATGAAATGTTCATGAACATTGGAGTAACAACAGACCTGTATTTTGAGTTATGATGTATGTATGGATATAATCTGCACATTCCCCACCAGGTGGCTAAATCATCTGTTAATAAGGCTCTAACACCCTTACTTTAACCCTTACCCCTAACATTAAACATCACTGGAGAGATTAACCATAACTTAAAATAGAGATAATCTGCTGAAATGACTGGTGGATGATAATCCTAATCCGTTTCTATTATTCATCAAAAGCTAAATGCACACTCACAATGCCATGAGCGTGCATGCGGGAGGTAATAAAAAGGATCCTTGCACAGCTGTAGTGCATTTTCCTCTCACACTTACCCACCCAAGGGGGAGGGTACACATATCCCAGGAAATGTACAGCATCGCTGTTTTCCCACATTTACTGTAACAAATACATTATATGCTCAAAGGTTAGAAGGTTAAAACATTCTGGTTTGGGGCTTTAATGACTAGATTAGACTAGATCACTAGATTGAGGTGTTGTAATGGTTGTGATGGAGATACATGGAAAAGAGAGATGAATTCTTCCACATTCTCAACCTTTTTTGGGTCAACGCCCCCCAATCCAATGTCCAGGTCCAGTGAATCCCCATCCCCAACCAACATGGTAACACCCTAGACTTAGTGATAACAACAAGGCTGAACATTGATAAAGTATCAGTAATCGAATTACCTATATCTGACCATCACTGTGTATTCTTCAATGCTAACCTAAACTTAAAGGAAAACTCCAACATTTTGGGAAATTAGCTTATTTAACATCTTGAACATCTTACAACTAACCTAAAGTTAGTTTAGGTTCGTGTTAACGTTAGATAATGTACAAAATAAACGTTTTCCGCTGCTATAAACGTCACACTTTTATTTTGACAACCCCAGAAAGGAAGTCATTATATATGCTTTACGATCCTGTATTTGCAAATCTGGTATGTCATAAATGTATAGATGTAGCAGTACTGACTATCTGTATGTCATGTATGTCATATATGTCCTGATGAATTGAAAATGGGGGACCCTGGTGTAAACAAGACGAAAGTCTTTCTCTGGTCTGCATCCCCTTAACAATTGTGTGTATTGAGCTGTACTGTATTGTACCCATTCTGCAATCTGTTAATAAAGTTTTCAATCAATCAATCAATCAATCCTGATCTGTGTTAGCTCCGGTTAGCTCAGAGCGTCCGGTATATAACAATACCAGCCATTGGATTACTGTTTTCTAAATTGGGGAGGCTTTTAATCGTCAAGGTAAGAGGATTTCAAGTCATGGTATCCATAAACTTCAATCGGTTCGGATCTTTTGAATGAATGAGAATGTAAACAAACACAGCGTCACGTTGAAATCACTGGCTGCGCTCAGAGAGGAGTGGTTGGGCCAAAAAATAGTTCAGAGTATATTTGCTTATAAAACGTAATTGTCTAATTCAATTATTTTTTATTTCTCCACGTGGTGAATACACAGGTCACAACATGTTTACATGAACTTTTTGGAGTTGTATTTGGAGTGTATTCTGCAATCTGTTAATAAACTTTTCAATCAATCAATCAAACTATACACTGTAAGGCTCCGGATCTGCCTCACTTCCAGTGATGAAGCTAAGCTATGCTAACGGAGCGACTGTTCCCTAAGCTAAATGCACGCACAGAGACAAAAAAGGTATGTATCTTCTTGTCTAACTCCAGGGAAGATGTTAAATAAGCTAATTTCCCAAAATGTTGGAGTTTTCCTTTAACAGAGACAAAAACGGTAACCGTTGTAAAGCGAAGACTACTAGATGACATTGCAGAAGAGACATCTCAACAACACCCTATCATATACACTGGATGCTGTCGCTCCATTAAACTCATTCCCTGCCAACAGCGAGTTTACTCGTTATTGGGCGCCATGCGTTGAACGCCAACAACGAGTAAACTCGTTATTTGGTCAGTTTAATTTTTAAATTTTAATATTCAATTCAATGTCACGGACCTGTGTGTTGCCGTTAAAAGGCATACTGGGACCCCCCGAGGATGCAGTACCGGCCAGATCCGGCTAGGTGGCAGTATCGAGAGTGCAGTAAACCTGTTCCAGACCGTGTGTTACATTTAAATTCCTCCGGGCGCTAAATTTAGACGGAGCCGAGTAAATCGCTTCATCCGACCACTTCAAAACGCATCTGGCACACTCTATCCATAAATTGTGCCAAATTATGTCCGGGACCAGATGGACACCAATACTGGAAATCGCGATCAGACAATTGGAATATTCTTTTTGGAATACCCCCGACCAAAGGTAAGGACTATCTGACATCAATTTCAGCTTGATCCAACAATGTTTTCATATCGATCCAGCTGATCAGCGTCTGTAGTGTTCAACAAGAAAGCTGTTCAAAGCATAAAAAAATTACCCCCCCCCCCCCCTTTCATGCATTCATAATGAAACATAATACCTATTATATACATTTGATTTGGAAATACTAGCGTGTCCAGGCAAGAAACGCCAATGCTTATAGTAGAATACACATAGCGCCCTATAAACCAGCTTTTCAGGAATGATCCCGGATCACTCCTAAACTATACTTATATTCACCACGGGATAATGTGCAAACGTATGCATGAAAAGATTATCTCTTTTTTGCATGTTCGACAGAAGAAAGTCACTGTCAAATGACTATAGTATTGTCTTCATAGCTATAATATAGATATAGCTCTACAAACAAGGTGACGCACTCCTATCTTTAAAGCGTGGCATAGCTAGCATGGGACGAGGCTAATCCCTGGCGCTGAATGAGTTAAAGGAAAGAAAAAAGTAAGTGACAAAATCTCCCCATTGTTAAATAATAGCAGTGTTGGTCAGACAAAGAGAATCTGTAGAGCTGCTGAACGAAAATGGGAGGAAAACCAAGCTCACAGTCCACTGCGATATATACGTATAAGGAAGCCATGACTGCCTATAACAAAGAAATATGAGTGGCAAGAAAGACATTTTATTCGAAGATTATCACAGAGAATGTTGGAAACTCTAGAATAATATTCTCAGCCATCAACCAGCTACTCCACACTGCCCCCACCCCCTCCACAGTCATCTGCATCAACATGTGAAGAACTAGCATTATTCTTCAATAACAAAATAACTTAAATTAGAGCCAGCATTAGTCCTGATACAAACATGGACACCATCAGCAAACCCTGCTAAAAAGTAACCATTCGCTTGCATTACATCAAACTGTCATGTAATGTAACTCCTCCACTTCCTGTATTGACCCTATACCCACAGCATTTCTTAACCTCTTAACATGCGGGCAGAAAAGTGGCCATTTTTGTTTTAGTTTTTGAGGACTGCATACCTTTTTTGGAAACCAAAATACTATACTTTATACTTATAGCACATGCATAAGCCTGGTCTCTTTTGAAAGATAACATTATGAAGTTTATGATGATAAGTAGTATTTCCCCAGAAATTCGTATGGCTTAAACAACTCCCGAGATCCATAGCCTGAAGCCTTATGTAGTACATGTCTACATTTAAAAAAAGCTCAGTTTTCTCATAGACTTCAATTCATTCAGCGTTTATTCTCTTCCTGTTTTCGCTTGTGAGTTTTTCACCTAGATCCCTGATTCGTACATCCCCAGATGGGGTATCATTGGAAAGCCACACTCATTGGCTACAACCCTGTCCAATCATTTTCGAGATTGCCAAATTGACGGAACTAGAGCCCCAAGAGTCGGGAGTAGTATTTGCGCAATATCGTGTACTTTGCGCAAGCCTAAAATATCAGCATGTAACTCGAGAACCGCTGAACGGATTTTGTCACCTGAACAGGCTATCGACAGGCAACAAATGGGGCTTCAATTCGATATATATATTGTATTAAAAAATATGCACACCCGAGCCACTAGAGGTCGCCAAACTGCCTGTGGGCAAATCATCCTCAAAAGGGCCCACATGCATGAGTATTGCAAGTCATGTCCTAAATATTATAAATACATCGCTTCTGACAGGCATTTTCCCAGATGCATTCAAAACAGCCATCGTAAGACCCTTACTAATGAAACCTAAACTAGACAGTAATGTACTAACCAACTATAGGCCGATATCCAACCTCCCATTCATCAGTAAGACACTTGAAAAAAACTTCTTAATACAAATAAACTCCTTTCTCAAATAAAACAACATCATGGAGGAATTTCAATCAGGCTTCAGAACGCACCATAGCACTGAAACTGCTTACAAAAATATTTAGTGACCTCAGAATAAACTCTGATGCAAACAAAGTCTCAATTCTCGTCCTATTAGATCTAAGCGCAGCGTTTGACACGATCGACCATGATATCCTAATAAATCGTCTAGAAAAGTTAGTTGGTCTTTTTTGTATTAAAATGGTTCAGAACATATATCAAAGGGAGAAAATATTACGTCAGGCTTGGAGATTATTCTTCTGAGAAACATGACACCTACTTCGGAGTTCCACAGGGGAGCTGCCTTGGTCCATTATTATTCTCACTATACATGCTGCCACTCTGAGACATCATTAGAAAACACAATGTATCTTTCCATAGTTACGCAGATGACACACAATTGTACATCTCCGCTGAACCAAATTATCACACAGCTATTAACTCCATTTCCGCCTTAGCAATAAACAAATGGATGACAAATGGATGACGAACAACTTCCTAAAATTAAATGAGGACAAAACTGAAATCCTACTAGTCAGTCCTATAAAAGAAAGAGAAATGTTACAGAGCAATATGGGGCAACTTACTCCTTGGATCAAACCCGAAGTTACAAGTCTTGGCGTTATAATAGACTCAGACCTACGCTTTAAATCACAAGGTGACAAAAAAAATTTACTCTGTCTATTACTTTTTATTACAGAAAACTGTCAGGTATTAAACTGTGTGGGTATCAAACAAGAAAGACTGTCAGGCTTTAAAACTGTGTAGGACCCAAGCCTAGAACTGCACCCTGAGAGAGGGAACTGTGCCCTGAGTGGGAGGTTCGAAGGGTCAAAGTGGGTATCAAACTGGAGGGAAGTCAAGTTTTAAACTGTGGATACCAAACAGAGAAGGTAAAGACGACTTTGAACTGTCTATTTTAGGGCTGAGCGATTCTTGCTCAAATGTGAATCACGATTTTTCTCTCTAAGAATTGAGATCACGATTATCTCACGATTCTTATTCTTTCAATAAAATCATTTAAAAAGTAAAGTAAAAAGTTTAAAAAAATAAAAAAATTATAACGTTTTTTTTGTAATAAAAATAAAATCGTCATAACTTAGAAATGAGATTGCATAGGTCTTGCATAGTTTTTTTTTATTAATTGCCCAGCCCTAGTCTATTTTATCTTACTCTTTTTATTATTGTCTATTTAAAACTGAATCAACCCATAAACAAGGTGGCCTGTTGGGATGTTAGATCCTAATGTGAAAAACTGTGATTTTATATGTCTGCACTTTATGTGTCTTTTTTCTGTTGTGAAGCACTTTGAGCTGCAGTTTCTGTATGAAAGGTGCTATACAAATAAAGTTTATTATTATTATGATCAACAACCCCTCACACCCTCTGGGAATTACATGTTCGGCTCTCAACATTGATGGTTGTGATTTCTGTTTATCATCATGGGTATCTATGAAGTTCTCAACCATTAATGTTTCTAATTGGCTCGGTTTGTTGGCTCAGTTAAGTCTGTCAGTGTTTTGTTATCAAACGGAGGCGTCTAACAGAGTAGGCAACATTAGAAATAATAGCAAAGTAAATTACTTTACATTTTAGGTATTGTGTAATTTTAAGTAATTGAAGTTGGCCTATTATTGTCCACATTACATTTACAACCGTTAAAGTAGCCTAAATAGGAATCTGAAATTCAAACTTTCAAACTTGAATGAGTCATCGTTGTTGATAGTCAATAAAAAAGCCATGTGAGTGGTCGATTGAAATGGAGTCACCAGAACAGGCTATTATTTGCTATTTGTTTTTTGTTGGGACCTTCTGGAATTGAGAATGACTCCCCAACCTCTTTTGCAAAGGCAGATTTGCAAACTTGACATGACAGGTTCCTGGATTTGATCCGTTATGATACTCAAATTGAATAATATTTCTGGTGGCTGATATGGCAGATTTGCATAGGATTATAATCAGTGATGAGCTGGTCATTAATAGGCCACTTGTGCCGTGCGAATAGACTACTCATCGTGGGGCAGAAGGCACATCTAATTTTTCAAATCAAGTCAAGTGTTCCTTTATTAATCCCCTTGGGGAAATGCAGGTGTCATAGCAGCATGGGGGGGGGGGGGGGGGGGGGGGGTTACAGGCAGAAAAGATAATTATAGAAATAGTGAGAGTGTAGAACATAATAGTGGAATGGCAGAATTCAATCAGTAATAATAATAATGATAGATATTAGCAATAATAGTAGCAGACTGCACCAGCCAGAATCTGTGCAGTGTTTAGTATTAAGAGTCAGACAGTCCTCCAGCCGTTAGTTCTCCAATTATTGGCAGCAGTCCATGCCCACGGTTGTGGAGCCTGATGGCTACTGGCACAAAGGACTGAGGGGGTTGTGGTGTGTCGGGGTAAGAGTACGTTTATGGCTGAACGTGCTCCTCCTCTTGGCTAGCTCCTCATAGAGGGGGTGGGAGGGGTTTTCCAGTATAACATCCAGCTTTTTCCTTATCCTCCTCTCTGCCACCACCTCTAGTCTGAGCAGTTCAACTCCCACTACTACGCTAGCCTTCCTCACCAGCTTGTTCAGTTTGCCAAGTGTGTCTTGAAGAGGACGCTGGCTACCACAGACTGGTAAAACGACTGCAACAGCCTATTACACACGTTGAAAGACCTGAGACTCCTCAGGAAGAACAGCCTGCTCTGTCCCCTCCTGTAGAGGGCCTCTGTGTTGTCCAACCTGGCACAGTTTCTTGGGGGGCATCGGTGTGTTGCTCTCCAGTACATCTGACTGACTTTCTTAGGCTCTTTCTTAGAAGCCTATGCTAATTCATTATGGAGTAGGTGATTGAAGGACCTTGGCATTCGTATGAGCACTGCTGATAATTATTCATGTGAGCTTATCAGTGACAGGCTTGTGGTCCCCTCGACAATTGCACACAATATGTATTCTCTGCTGTCGGCCCAATCTGCAAGCACACACGTGTTGTGTATTTCGTAGTAGGTGTAGGATCTAATAAAATCTGAGTTTTAATCATTAAAATTCTTCCTGGTTTCAGATATGTATTTGTTTTAGTATAAAAATAAAAAGTACACATTACAGAAAGTAAACCTTCTTTGCTAAGAAGTGACACTATTATCACTTTCCACTTTCTGAAGTGGGATTTTGATTGTGGTCACTGCATGTAGGAATCTGTGTCCCGCTCCGCTGGCCTCCGACTTTGCGTGTGCATTATTATCTAGGTATGCGGTGCACCTCTAAACCTCTCTCATGATTCGAAGGTGAGAGCATCAATTGAGGAATGCAGTCATCTGTTCTAACCTTCTGAGCTTATAAAAATGTTTCCATTGTTCATGGATTGCTTCAACATTTTGGCTTCATCCTCATTGGATTATTGATGGACAAGCCGCCGTTGGAAGTTACAGGCAAGAAGGCACGCACACGCACAGACACACAAAATACAAACACACACAGTATCCCACTACAGTTTTGGATCCGATTCTTATTGCCCTGGTGTAGAATTATGTTTCTGTTGATTTGATCGTGATATTAATTGCTCATAAAGAAAGAAGTGTCATTATACAAGTTTCCCTAAAAGCTCAAAATGCTGTGTCATTCCATGTTTGTATACCATGTAGGCCTGTTTACAGGCAAATGAACATGACCAAAGTCTGCTGTTATTTAAGTGTAGCTCCTGAGGAAGTGGTGGAAATGCACAATGTGAACCTTCTGAGGCAATTAACACATTCGTGGCCAACCACGTATATACGTGTTTCGGATCCAACGCTTGAGGGCCAACCACGTGTATATATACGTGGTAAGGTTGTTTTGGCTTTTATTCCATTGTAATATCCTACTCAATGTCACCGAGCGGCACTGCAGATTTACCCTACTCTTGAGATTCGGAAAAGTGCATTACCGGCCAGATCCTCGTAGGGGCGCTGTCTCGATAATGCAGTGTTCCCTGTGGCAGAACGGATGAAGTTTTTTTTCATCCTGCAGTGAATTTTCCTGTTAGCCTGAAGCTATGCCTGTAGCATGTAGCCTGTAATACTTTTTGGGACGCTGAATTCAGTATGCAGTAAAGGAATATAGCATCAGTCAATGGACATATCGATCTACCAGATGGCGATCGATAACTGGGAAATCCTTTTTGGGATCCAACCGGCCCACGGTAAGAGCTTTTTCACGTACATGTCATGCTGATCAGGCCTGGCTTTGATAGCCAACCAGCCGATCAGCGAATGAGGCTAATGCCGTTATTGGTAATCAATAATCAGAAACGACGTCCCCCGCCCCCCCCCCCCCTTGCATGCATTCATGGTGGACCATGATACCAATAATATGCATTTTGAGTTTTAGCTCTAGCTTGTGTATAGCCAAAACGCCATTCGATTTAACGTTATTAGCTTAGCGCCCTGTATCTCGCCTTCCAGGAAATACCCCAGAACATTGCGGTATAACAATCATATTCACAACGCTATAAAATGGGAACGTATTTATGAAAAAATTATTTATTTAAGGCATATTGAAGGGACGGTTTATAGTGTCAATTGACAATGACAATGGACAGATAGCAATAATATAAAGTATAGATTTAGCTCTACAAACAGCCTCACGCACAATGAAAGGTTATGATAAGCTGGCCTTATAGAGTGAGATTAGATGGATCCCAGTGGCCGCGAAAGCGTTAACTGGCAATATTAAAACAAAGATAAACAATAATAATAATAATAACAATTGAAATTTTTTTTTTACTACATTTATAAAAGCGAGTGCCCCGTTTGAGCATCTCAAGGCCCTCCTTTTAACCATCATTCATTTTTAATCCGTCAAATTTGGCGGAGAGCCAAAGACCTGCACTTGAATATTTGAAAAGCGATGACAAGAGTGAGGTAGAAGTGAGGTTTGTTTGGACTACACAATATAAGAGTCTTGGCATTTTCCTAAATATCCATGACCGCTGGAGAACAGATTTACAGGTCGACATGTACTGGGCCGCGGGTACTGCATCTCTGCGTGCCACTCAAGTTTTTTAATGGAATGACTTTTATTTATTTATTTGGATCTCCATTAGCTGTACACTATGGCGCCAGCTATTCTTCCCAGGGTCCGACGTTTGACAGATGTCTGCAACCCAGAAATATCACCAAATCCATTAACAAAATCATTAGCACCTTTTTTGCATTATGCTCCTCCAGCCACTGCTAGAATCTCTTGACATTTCATTCCTTGAATACTCTGCAGTAGGTGGTACTGCTCTAAATGATTCTGGTGCAGTGAGGAATACGTGGTATGGCAAATGATTTGCAAGTAAACAAGGGTCTGAGTTATTAAATGAACATCGAACCATCAATTGTTGCTACAGAGCTTAAGAGCTAAACACAAACCACTTTAGCAGTCGATTATCCCCAATAAATATTTCCCCACAGAGTCCAATAGGAAGAATTCGCAATAAGATGCAGCTACTACAGACATGTGTGGGTTCTGTAAGAGGAGTGGGTTTGAGGCTTGTTTGATATCTCCAGACTCTTCCTCAATGGCAGTCATTTAGTCAACCACACCAGAGTACTACATCAGAGTCATCCGTGACAGACATTTTCATAGAAGAGATTGAAGCTAACGGAACGTAGGCCAAGTGCGTCCACATTTTTATAGGATTCTATCACATTTTCATAACAATAGCACCCTGCGCCGTTTTCATTGAGGTTTCTTACAAATTAACGATGCTTTATCTTGTCCTTTATATGCCGATTATCATTAGAATCTTAAATTGTACCATATGTCCCCCTTTAGACAACATATGTAATGCTACCAGCGCACTTTTGTTAAGATAATTAGTTGGCCATTCGCGGTCGCTATACCGAGGTTGCAGTAATAGTTTAACGCTGTTCAGATCACGTCGGAGAATATAGACCCATCCCAGTGACCTGCGACCTGTGCTAACGCTCTTGGGAAATGCAGTGTTGTAGTTCTCAACATTTTCAGCCTTTAATTTTAAACCAATGCTGCCATCTACTGACAACAAAAAAGTGTTGTCTAATCGTCACCTTGAGAGCTACTTCCGTATACAGCGCCGCCCCAAACCCATTCTAGAGATTCCCACTTTTTGCTGGGAGTGGGGCGTGGCCGTATTTGGTCCCAGCAATAAGAGTGGCTGCAATTGGTCACTGTGACGTTATAGCTGGAGGAGATAATGGACTCTGGTGAGGTTTATAAATGTTGTTTCTAACAATCACTGCATGGGAAGAATTAAAAAAAGACTTGAATTATAATGTCTGTATTTAAAAAACGGGAGGGGTCGGTGGCATATCTGTTCCTTTAATGGGGATAAATGTATTAGAATTTAAACTGAATGACTTAAAGGAAAATTTTGGGAAATACACTTATTTGCTATCAGTTTGAATATTGCTATCAGTTTAATCTCTATGGGGCGAATTCACAAAGGGATTGTGCTGCTTTTTCTGACGCTATGCCTGCATGCGCAAATAGCCCCAAAACAAACCTTGCTATTTACAAAGCACTCACAAAGGGTGAATTACCATGCTAACTGCGTTGCCATCATCATTGCATCACTGTGCGTCCTGCACACTCATATGCTCCAGAATAAACGTTTAATTTATAACGTTTCGTCAGGTCCATGAGGAGTAGACGCTGGAAACACGGTCAATGAAAAGTGCATTCTGGAGTATATGAGAATGCGGGGTCTATTCTCTTAACTAAACATTAAATACAACTTAATTTCTCACAAATATTCAAATATTCCTAAATCTGAAATAATTTTCACTGGTGTAACGGGTGTAAAACTCACTCCCCAGAGGCATCCAAACTGAGCGCTTAGAAGGGAATTCCTTTCTTGGTGCAGCGGTTTGTGATGTCGCCCGCAGTGCGGACGCCTGGGGTTCGACTCCCACTCAAGGCATGGTCGAATTCGTGGCAGGGGCGAGTTGCCTCTGTTACACTGGCACACAGTGCCTAACTTCGGCCGAAAGATTCAGCACCATGGACAGGTCTGCTCAAACAAATTTATTTTGGGATGACATGACAAACCAAATTGGACGATTTGGTACCATCTGGGTGGGCAAATTCTAGATGTGATTTTTATTTTATTTCTATACATCCCTAGATTGTGTTTTGATATGGTAGACATTTTGGTTTTGTAGCTTATTAGTGGTTATAAAAAACTGGCCCTGTCCACACGAGCGCTGGATTTAATATAACCATGATTGTATGTGCGCAGTTGCACTGTTCGGCCACACACAACCGGGGATTTGCTACACTGCAACCGCGGTCTTGAAAACCGGAGCCCAGGGTGAAGTTTTGCGGTTTTGCAGTTGCGTGTGGGCATAGCAACCGAGGCTATTCCCAGTATTTACAGCAGAGCTGTCGCAATTATTTCCCATGTTCACGGCAGACTGTCAAACAATAGCAAGTTAGCAACCGAGCGCGGGGTAGAGAGATTAGAGCAGAGCCAGCTACACCAGTGTTTACAGCAGAGCTGTCCCAAGTAGCGTTATATGAAAATGATTGTAACAAACTTTTGTTCGAAACGTATCGTCTGTGTTGAAGAGTGTTGTGATCGACTGATGTCTGTTGTCGCATTCCTGACCTGATGCTCAGAGTAAACATGTAGCTGCGGCTAAACTGAACTCATGTGTTGTCAAGTTATTGTTATAAGGAACCCAGTCCAGACTGCATCCCCTTAACAATTGTTTGTATTGAGCCGTATTGTATTGTACCCATTCTGTAATTTGTTAAATAACGTTTGCATCCATTCATAGCGGTAACGTTACCACATTACGTTAGCATTTAAGCTATATACTATACATAGATATAGCCATTCACATTAGCATGTAGCTAACAACACCGGCGGTCTTTTGTGAGACTAAACTATCCGCTCTTGGTGGTAAATTGTGTTGCTGATGGTTCTGTTTCGTTATGGCTTCGCTCAGCACCAGTTGCACTGTACTTCACTTCGTGCACATGCACTGAATAAAAAATTCCACCATGTACCTTTACATCCCAACATTCGTCTGACCACACCCCCATCCGCTTACCTTCATAAGCAGGTGTGTGGTCACCTACTCGCTTCCTTCTTCACTTTCACCACAAGGAAGTGCCTTCGGTAGATCCCCACTTGACGAGGTTGTTAGCTGAAGAAAGTTGAGACGTGTTTACATTGTGCTTATTTTTTTCTTCTCTCATATATTCGATAGAAAAACCTAAGTCATAATGTCTACTCCGGAGAGTCGTGTTCGCAGCGCCACTCTCCACCAGCGGTTCTCCATTTCCGCCTCCGTCGTACGTCCTGGAGCGGGGCTGTTGCCTCTCTCGTGGTTGACAGCCACGTCCGGTAGGCGTCCGATGGGTAGTTTGCCTCTCCAAGGAGCTGGTGCACCGGTGCGATGGCCTGGTCCTGGCTCTGGTTCCTCTGTTTCCGAGGAATCGTCCGCTGTTGGGCGGCCGGTTCCTTTGGTTCCAGGGGATTTGAGACGCAAACTTTTTGCGTCGGCTCGCTCCCGTCGCAAGATGGTGGCTTGCAGACGCGAACAGCCCGGGTTTGGTGAGTTGCTGGAGCCCAGTGAGGATGCGTCGGTCTCTACATGTCCGATGGAAACAGAGGATTACATGGTAGAGGCGGACGGGTTCTTATTTGAAGGCCCGGTGGAGGTAACACTGGAGGGGGGTGAGATGTCTCCTTGGGGCGCCTCGTTTGAAGACGTTGGAGAAGAACCTCTGACTCGTCGGCGGGATGCCCTGCTATCAGCCACATCGGAGTGTGGCTCCTTGACCAGTGGAAGCCTGCTGTATGTGAGGGATGCGGGCTCGGTGGAGGAAAGTCTGCAGGGGGAACTGCAGGCTTTGTTTCCCGAGCTCATGGCGGTGGCGGCAGTCGCAAACGGCGTGCCGCTGCCGCAGCCACTGCCTGTTCCTGTCCCTGATGATCTCATAGGTCATTTATGGCAGCGTCGCCCGGTGAGAGGGGTGGACGTTGTCTACCCATTTTTCCCCTCAATGGGGGCCTATGTTCGTCAGGGCCAGGTGGTGTCCCACATCATAGGCCTCACCCCCGCCTACGTACAAGTTATGCGGGTGGCGGGTTTGGTCGACGGTATGAGGGAGGGCGTGCCACGTCTTGATAGGCCGATGGCCGCGCTCCTCTGTCCGGAGGTGGTGTGGGAGCCGTTACGGAAGCCGGTTCCTCAAGGGAAATCGGCTAGGCGGTTGGCATACTGGAGCGACCAGTCATTTATCTCCGGAACACAATCTCTAGCTGCCGCGTCTAACATCGCGCAGCTGGCAAGATTCATGTACGGGATATTGACGGGCGGCATGGAGCAGAGTGATGTACAACATGACCAGCTCTCCCAGGCGGCAGGAGCTATCCTGCATCTGACTCAGCTGCAGGCCATAGCCGCTGTGAAAGTGCGCGCCCTGGCAACTCTGAACCAGCGCCACCTTTGGCTGGAGCAGGCGCGTGTGCCGGAGAAGAAGAGGCTTCCACTTCTGACGGCACCCCTCTCCGATGCTGGACTATTCGGGAAGGCCCTGCAGTTGATGACCTCGACGTGCAGAGAGATGCAGGAGGAACGCTCCGTGCTCCAACATCATTTTCCCCCTCCCGATGTCGCCGGTGGAGTCAGACGGCTGCCACGTCGTCGAGCGTCTTTTGCCGTGGCTGCTGCTGCCACCACCGCCACTGCTGGTCCTTCGAGGAAGAAGGCCAGGAGGAGAGAGAGCGCCTCCGCTACAGCCGGCCCATCTACGCCCGGAGGTGACGGTAGGGACCGTCGAGACCAGCCGCCGATTGCTTACCGTCCCTCCGGGGCTCCCCGGGGTGGCAAATCCCGAGCGGCTCGAGGCGGCAGGCGCCGCTAGACCCAGTGACTTTTTTCCCCTGTGGTCCCCTCTGTTTTCCCTTCCCGGCCTTACTATATGATTTGTTCAGAAATAAAAAGTCCCCTCTAAAGGGGGACTGTATTTTTTGTTAACAAACTGTGTGTTTCTTCACCAAACATATGATGGGGTTGCAAAGTGTGAATCTTCACTAGTATGGGTTGATAGGAGGGTTACGTTCATGTTAAGAGCTTAAGCAAGGTCTGCAGCCTACACTCGGTTGAAAAAGGGTTTTTTCTACCTCGGCCTGAGTCTCCACATAAAGGTAGAGGTTACTTGTATGTTCTGTTGCTTACACAAGTAATGTTGAGCTGCAAAACTGTTGTGTTAGTTGCAGTAATGCTCGTATGAACACGTACCACGGCTCAGCCGTTCTCGCTCTCTCTATCAGTGTTTTCTATGTTCAACATAGATGCAGGTGTAGGATTCACACACACACGCGACTTGGTTTTGTTGTAAACCCTGTTCACAGTTGTCTGTGGTTAGCATGCATTGTATTAGCTTGCGCTATTCATTAGCATTGCTACTAAAGGTATCGTGTGCTAAAGTTGTTGTTGTGTGCAAGGGAAGGGCTTGTGAGGGGGTACCGGATAAACCCCTCCTTCCCTCTTCTGATTGGTCAGGGGGTTTATTCATCTCTTGTCAGTCCAGTCAGGGCCAAGCCGTTAGGCGACTTGGCAGGGAGGGGGGGGGGGGGGGTTTCCCTGACTCTGCTCCTATTAAACAGGCGTTGAGTGTTGGGTTTCCCCTCGTCATAGCACACGTCACTACGCACGTTGCTATTGACGATGGCTTCCGTGAGTTAGACCTGTATGTACGGTCTGTTGTTGTGTCGGGATAGAGCGTGGGTTCCACTACGCTCGATATATGTGTAACTTGAGTCGGTTGGTCACATGACTCAAGATTGCCATGGCTTTTTCACTCTATGACTCACGTGGGAAGTCTCTCTGGGGAGTTCCGTCTAATCCTCTGTCGTGGGGGTGACTGGATATAAAAATGTGAACAGTTTTTATCCTCAGCTGTGTCAAATGGGATTCATGTCAGTCGGTGCTTCTTTTCTTTTTAATAAAAGAGTGTGGAGTATAGGAAGCACCACACCCTTCTTGTCGTTCTCCCAGGCGCCTTGAGGATTCAATGAAGGGTCTAAATTAGCCTGTTCATTGATGTGGTTGTGTCCCGACGCATGCATGGTGCTAGCTCGGGGTGTTTCTGATAAGAATCATGCGGGTAGCTAGTACGCCTTGGTTGCTTGTTGTTAAAACAGCGTTTTTATAAAGCAACTGGGATGGAGGGTTTGTCCTCTTCCGAGAACCTGTTACTGGTTCTCGACGGGTTCTCGTTCATGTCTGGGGGATGTTAACGGAATAGATCAGAACATAGGTAGAGGGGTCTCACGCCCTTGGGGTGGGCCACCGAGCACGGTTCACACCGGCCTGTCTGGGTGGCGCCCTCTTTTCATGTTTTTTGATCGACATGCATATCTGCCCCTTCTCCCGGAGTAGGCATGTCGGCGTGATTAGGGCACGGGACTGGTTCTGGTCACGCTGGTCCAGGTCAGTTAACCCGTTTGTCCGCCGGGGATGCAGATCTGCTGTTCTGGTACCCTGAGGGACTTGGGCTTTTTTCGGGGGAAAAATGCCGGGTCGGCCCGGGGTGTCACAAGGTTAGGCGTTATGGAGACCCTTGTTGGGTACTCTTTTGTACCTGGCACTATCATAAGGGGCTGGTTCTCTTTTTCTTCGCTCCTCTCTCACGCATGGCGGAGAGAGGGCTGTTGGGGTGGTCTTCTGGACCTCCTCTGGTAACCCTGTGTGCTTCCCGAGCCGCCGGGCCCGGTCCGAAGTAAAGTTTTGTTGATACCGTAGACCTGGGATAACCCTTTTTCTTGAGGGGTTATAGGAACAACCACCGCATATGGTACCAAGGGGGTGGTTGATTCCCTGGTGTGTTGGAGCAGAGTCAACTCCCGGGTTACCCGGTTGAGTGTGCCCCTGCATGTTCATGACATCTGCCAATCATGTCAGCCTTCTCTGCCTCGACCCCTCTGGGTGATTTTTTTTTAATGGAGGCTTTGTCATGGTGATCAACAACGCCAGCATACGCCGGGGGGGCTGTTTTCAGCTGACTCCTTTGGCGCCTGTCTCGTCCGCAGTGCTCCAGGCTCAGGTTACAGCCTGCTGCCTGGTTTCCCCGGTGCGCTGCCTGCTTCCGTTGGTTAACCTTTTGAGTGCTTACGGCCATGCTGACTGCCTGTTCTGCAGGGTCAGTGTGCCAGGCGGTGTGCTATTGGGGGGAAAGGGCCCGCTCTTGGAGGGGCCTTATCCGAATACGCTGGCGATGTGGGGGGCGGTGTCACTAAGTGACCACCTGGTGGGGTCTTGATGCCTGGCGTCATTGACCTCTCCAGGCCCCCTTTTTCCAGGGGATCCAGTCCCTTCAGTGGGACTGGTTCTTCCTTCGCGCTCCGCTGCTACGGCCTTGCCACGGGGTTGGGGTTGCTCTTGACCCCGTGATTTTGGGGGCAGTAACGAGGTTTGTTCCTTTCGTTCGTTCCCTGGTGGCATGCGGGTTGTGCGTGTGTGTAGTCGTGGGGTCAAGCCACGGTCTGCTCACCCTGTGCGTTGAGTTGCTTGAGTTCCTCTTCGCCCGGTCGGATCCGTCTCCCTCCCGTAAGCCTCCAATAGGGGGGGTATCCTCCATTAGGGAGGGTCGGGGGGCTCGGTCCTCCCCGGTCTGATGGTTGTGGGGGGCCTCAGCGGGGTACATTTGTCGGGCTATGGCTCCCGCTCAGCTCCTGTTGTGCAACTGGTGCTGAGCGAAGCCATAACGAAACAGAACGTAAGGTTATGTATATAACCAAGTTCTGTGAGTTATGGTGCGCTCAGCACCAGGACGCCGCTCCTGCCCTTGATCTCGCCTTGTGGTGAAAGTTTGGGAAGGAGGCGAGTAGGTGACCACACACCTGCTTATGAAGGTAAGCGGATGGGGGTGTGGTCAGACGAATGTTGGGATGTAAAGGTACATTTTTATTCAGTGCATGTGCACGAAGTGAAGTACAGTGCAACTGGTGCTGAGCACACCATAACTCACAGAACTTGGTTATATACATAACCTTACGTTTTGTTTCATCAACAAATGAGAGGCAGAACACACAGTGAATGTATCCGTTTGTTTATTGCACTTTTATTGCAGTTTCTTTCTTTGCTGAAAAATATATCCTCCGTTGGCAAAATGACATTTTTTTTTTTATCCACTTTTTCTCCCATTTTTCTATATTTTCTCCCATCCCAATTTCGTATCATCCAATTCAACCCTCCCCTGTCACGAACGCTGTTTCTTGCCTCCCACAAGCCGGCTGCAATGTGGACTAAGTCATACATAGCACAAGTCCCCTCCGGTACTTGAGGTAACAGCAGTCGCATCTTTTCACCTGCGCAGCTCGATCTCTCAGTGTCGAGGAGTAACGCGTGGGAGGCTCACGCTGCCCCCGACACTTCCTGATTCTACTGCGCAGGCGCACCAACCGACTTGTAGGAGTCGCTTGTTCACAACGCCCGATCCCCACCCTTCAGTTTCCCTCCCCGTAATACGGCCAATGTGTATTACTGCGGACGACCAGCTAAACTGAAAACAATGTGGAGAGCTGGATTCGAACACGCGAATCCTAGCGTCTCCACACTGGTGGCGAGTGCCTTGCCCACTACACCACCTAGCCGCCCCGCAAAATGACATTTAAAGATGGCGGCTAAACAGGAAGTTTAGTGAGCGTTCAACCTTTTCTGATTGGTTGAAATGGCCTTCATGTCTGAACAACATCGCCTCCTACTGTTTTGGCATTGTACTACATGTATAGGTTGCTGGTTTTCCAGCCGCCGGGGAGTACGCAATTATATGCGGTTGTTCACCTGTGTGGGGACAGAGGTTTATTTTTTTCAAACTTCGGTTACATTAAATCCAGCGCTCGTGTGGACAGGGCCTAAGTCTCCTGCCATATATATGCACCTGAGTCTCCTGAACACGTAGAGATAAACCCTGAGGCGATCGGAGCTATGGTAACCTTTGCGCACCTACCGCATAATACCACAACAATGAGGCATTCACCTGTAGGGGGTAGGTGCGCAAAAGGAAAGTCCGATCAACTCTGGGTTTATCTCTACGTGATCAGGAGACTCTGGTGCATAAAAATGTGGTCATGTCTCTAGTTTGCGATGTACAGTATAGGAATAAAAAAAATTAATGACTAGAATTTGCCCACCCAATTGGTACCAAAAAAGTGTTTGGCCCAAGGACTAGAAGAGCTACAGTATTGATTCGTCAGGACTTCCAATTCGTGATCAGAGAATTGAAGCTTCTGTTTTCTGTCTGCCATTGTCCAAGAACATGCATACTGTTGCATGGGCAGTATTTATACTATTTTACCATATCCAGAGCAAATTGCACTCCGCAAGCCAACTGCGCTGACAGATATCAGGAGCAAATTGCACATGGGCATGTTTGCGCTAGTATATAATTTGCGCAATATCTTTAGTGAATAGGTCCTGAAGACAAAGCAAATAGCGGGCACAAATCAGACGCAGTTAAGGGTGCAATTAGCGGGCGCAATCCTTTCTTTGTGAATTCGCCCCTGTGTGTCCAGTAGGACTGGAAGCAGTAGGGAGCAGATAGCCTAGCTCCGTCAAAAGTGAAGAAATACAACTTCCAACAACTCCAAAACTGATGCACTGAGATTCAATTGATATCAATCTACTCTGGGAAGACGGCAAATAAGAGTATTTCCCAAAATGATGGAGTGTTCCTTGGAGTGTTCCTTTGACATTACCCTCATGCTGGGATGAGACTAAATTATGTTGTGGCCGACATGTAATGCCCGATGAAAGTAATCAAAGAACAGCAATGTGGTGTCTGGGACACCCCACAGCACCCAGGGGAAAGTCTGGAATGTTAGGACGTTTCGCCTTTCTTATTCTAGTGGGACAATTCCTGCAACGTGTTCTTTGACTTTGGACTAAAAGTCCAAAGCAAACCCCCGGTCCCTGGCGAACTCCATGCCAAGATGGCATGCGGTGATGTGTCAGGGACACGTGCATAGTGTGCCTCGTCTCCCAGCCAAGACACAGCAAGACTTTACGACGCTATGATAATCTGACACAGTGACCATGGTGAAAGACAAAAGTACTGTGTCACGTCGTTATGGAATGGTGTCGCTATCCATTCATTCTTTATAGGCCTCCAGCGTGTGAAAACCTTGTCACTCCAATGTTGGCTGTTTTCTAATGAGAAAATTTTATTACACCCGCGCACGGCATGTCCGTCTATCACATCGCTAACTCCTACAGTTCTTATCCAATTTGGATCAACTTCATGGTTGACAGTCAGCCAAGACGAGACCTGCATTATTGACCCCCCCCCCCCCAAATGGATGAAAGATCGACAGCAGAGACCAGGTTAAAAGTTTTAGCCATTGATTTGTAGATGTCTGACTGAGGGACGCTAGGTGGGGATGCAAGCAGAGAGTGTTTAGGAGAGCCTTGCTCAAGTATATTACCCAGTCTCCTAGTGTTCCTTGGTGTTCCTAAATATTCATGACTTGAGGGCGGAGTTTACAGGTAGACGTGTGCTGTAGCGTACACGCCACTCTCGCTCCTATCACTTAGTTTAGTTTAGTTTATTAGGATCCCCAATTGGCTACAGCACTGCAGTAGCTATTCTTCCTGGGGTCCACAAAAAAGCTTACACATTGTGACCATGCAACATAATACTTACATCATAACATGACACTAGTAAACAGGACAAAGGACTAGTATACACACACACACACACACACACAGACATAATACTTACATCATAATATATAACGTTACAAGCAGTAATGCCAGCAACTAGTTACTAAGTAACTAGTTACTGTAATCTGATTACTTTTTTCAGTAAATAGTAATCTAACTTGTTACTTTTTACAAGCCAGTAATCTAATTACAGTTACTTTTCCAAGTGGCTGTGAGTTACTATTTAGTTACTATCTCATAATGCTGATGATAAGAGAGCCAGGGGTACAGTCAGCTAGACCGGAGTATGGCCTGATGGCTGATGACGTCTCATGATGACCTGTCTGAGCAGCCAATCATGATTTATGACATTATGCACTTTCAATAAAGCATTATATAAAAAAAAACTGTTGTCATTCTTGTGGCAGCAGCAGGGGGGACGACGACGACTTCGTAACCTAGTTAACTTATGATAATCAAGTAATCAGTAAAGTAACTAGATTACTTTTTAAAGGAGTAATCAGTAATCAGATTATTTTTTACAAGTAATCTGTGGCATCACTGGTTACAAGTAATCAGGACAAAGGACTAGAGACTTGGACTAGTACACACACAGGACATGTTACTCCATTACTTTCATTTAGTCAAAGATGACAAGAACATTCTTGTCGATCGGTAATCTATCAAAACTGTGCTCAAGGTTTAGGTGCACATTGTAAGAAAATGTCAAAGGTTGGGACTCTTGCACTCTACAAGGATGAAGTCTCCTTCACTTGGACTACCGTATGTATTTCATGGAGGCAGGGAAATTCCTCAATCCTACTGGGTAGAATTAATGTAGAATAGAAAAATGACTTAAAATCTCTTGAAACAACTGCTATCCAACAACAACAACAGTGTTAACTACTAAACACTACACTGTATACCATTATCAATAAGAGGATACATTGTCTATAGTGTATTTCCATTATATTATGCCTGTAATTCCCCCACCCTGTCCTCAAGGGGATTAATAAAGGAACACTTGACAATAACAAGTTGTTTAAAAAAGATTGTCCTTCATCAATTTAAGCCAGCGCTGCTTTTGATCAAGCCTGTAGTAGCCTTGTTACCAAAAAGCTTTTCAGGTAATGAGCTTTCACACCTGAAGTGTGTCTGGGTCCTCTGTTGAAAACAA
>NC_140182.1:88946402-89006402 GCF_963971535.1 Notolepis coatsorum | reverse complement strand
CATACATATACAGACACACACAGACACACACAGACACACACAGACACACACAGACACACACAGGCACACACACACACAGACACACGCAGACACACACAGACACACACAGACACACGCAGACACACACAGACACACACAGACACACACATACATATACAGACACACACAGACACACACAGACACACACAGACACACACAGACACACACAGACACACACAGGCACACACAGACACACAGACACACACAGACACACACAGACACACACAGACATATACAGACACACACAGGCACACGCAGACACACACAGACACACACAGGCACACACAGACATATACAGACACACACAGACACACACAGACACACACAGGCACACACAGACACACACAGACACACACAGACACACACAGACACAGGCACACACAGACACACACAGACACACACAGACACACACAGACACACACAGACACACACAGACGCACGCAGACACACGCAGGCACACACAGACACACACACACACACACACACGCAGGCACAGACACACACAGACACACACAGGCACACACACACGCAGACACACGCAGGCACACACACACAGACACACGCAGGCACACACAGACACACACACACACACAGACACACACAGGCACACACAGACATATACAGACACACGCAGGCACACACAGGCACACACAGACACACTCAGACACACAGGCAGACGTAGACTAGTAGACACACACACACACATACAGACACACACAGACACAGATACAGACACACGTAGACACACACAGGCACACACACACGCAGACACACACAGGCACACACACACGCAGACACACGCAGGCACACACACACACAGACACACGCAGGCACACACAGACACACACACACACACAGACACACACAGGCACACACAGACATATACAGACACACGCAGGCACACACAGGCACACACAGACACACTCAGACACACAGGCAGACGTAGACTAGTAGACACACACACACACATACAGACACACACAGACACAGATACAGACACACGTAGACACACAGGCACACGTAGAGTCGTAGACACACACACAAACACACACGCCCACACAAACAAACACAGGAACAGGCACACGCCCACACAAACAAACACAGGAGCATGAGCAGCAGATACAGAAACAGCTGGATATATGCGTTCAACATCACAGACACGTGCACAAGAACTCACCCATCTGCATGTCAATACACACATACACACTTGCTTTAGCACTCGTGATCTCTCCCTCTTCTCAGTCTCTATCTCACACACACACACACACACACACACACACACACACACACACACACACACACACACACACACACACACACACACACACACACACACACACACACACACACACACACACACCACATCTGCCTCAATCTGCTAAGCAAACAGTTAGGCGGAGCACTCCCCTGTGGGGAAGCTTTAGCGGAGCGAAAGATATGAAAAAGACAGTTAAATAGCTACGATGTAGTCTGTTAAGGTATTAGAGGGAAATGGGGCCCATTGAAAAACAGCTGGGCAGAGTGAAAGGCATATACTGGGGCTCATCATACGGTGTTAGCATTGTAATATGACAGCATCTCATTTGCCAGTACATTGGGGTATTGCATTTTGGGACTTTCCACTTAAATGACATGGCCTTGGTATGTTCTGATAAGGGGGAGCAGCATTCTACGGCTGGAAAATGGGTAAATATAATAGAAAACCATAAAACAGGCAAATCTGCTGAAAGCTTGCTTTTTTTAT
Organism: Notolepis coatsorum; assembly: GCF_963971535.1. NCBI lineage: Eukaryota > Metazoa > Chordata > Actinopteri > Aulopiformes > Paralepididae > Notolepis > Notolepis coatsorum. The sequence goes on along the minus strand of NC_140182.1, from coordinate 89,004,619 downwards.
GGACATAATATATATATTATTTAATTTCTGGGTCAAATATGTGTGTGTGTGTGTGTGTGTGTGTGTGCATGTGTGTGCGTGCGTGCGCGCGCGCGTGTGTGTGCGTGCGTGTGTGTGCGTGTGTGTGCGTGTGTGCGTGCGTGTGTGCGTGTGTGTGTGCGTGTGTGTGCGTGTGTGTGTGTGTGTGTGTGTGTGTGTATGTGTGTGTGTGTGTGTGCGTGTCTGCATTTACCCTGTAGGTGAAGTAGAGGGAGGAGGTTCCTCGTCTTCCTCCCTCCACCTCCACCTCCACCTGGCCCCAGGAGGTGCCGAGGGGTCCCAGGGGGCCGATCTCACACACCACGCTGGACAGAGAGGAAGGGGAGAAAAAAGAAAAGGAAAGAAGACCTCTTAAGATTTGTATTCAGGAGCAAAACTACAGACTTAAGAAGGGAATGACATTCCATTTAAGACGATACGCAAAGCTACAGGGCCCAGATCGATGCGATCAGTGTGTATAAATACAAACCACTCTTCTAGCACCAAACACCAAAGCCCATCAGAAAGACAGTGCCTGTGATCTGAAAGGAGCCGCTCCCTGTCACAATGAAAAGAGAGACGGTCTTGTACAACCTTAGAAGCGCTATCGGCACGGAGGCAGTGAAAATGTACCCTTATCCTTGTCAAGTGCTTATGAAAAAGAAACGCCTTGGGTAGCTTTCCATCATTCTTTAGTCTCGTCTCTACAGGGTTGTTCATCAGCGTCACGTCGCTGATAAGGATGGAAATATCTCCTCTCTGGCGTGTCTGGCGAGAGGACACAGTGAGGGATACTCACTGATACTGAACCCGACTGTACCACCTTTGTGGAGGACTTGTGTTCGCTAGTATTGCACTTTGATACAGCTTTCAGACAGACGTGGTTCTGGTTCTGGTTCTGGCTCTGGTTCCGTTCTCAGAACCTTGGTGCATTCTGGTGAACTACTCACACTGGCTTAAGTGAAAGCAAAGTTTCGGAGGGTGTTACTCAATGCCCAATGCACAAGACAGGCGGAAGTGAACACAACAGTGGCAAAATTATTATATGCAAGCTTCCATTCTGTTCCATTCTTTTTTTATCCAACAATCCAGCATGCACCAACTGATGAGAAGACGATTACATATAATCGTATATATATTTTCCTCTCGTCTTCACAGCCTAGAACAGGGGTAGGCAACCCTAGGCACACGTGCCTGCATAGGCACGCGGGGGCATTTGCATAGGCACAGGGGGCAAAAAAAAAAATAAAAAAAAAATAAAAAAAAATTTTGCTTTGAAATATTATAGTGAACTATTTTGCACTGTTGTCGCATTTATCTTGTTGAAATCCTCCCACAGGTTCTTTTTACTTCCACATATTTAATTGAGACCCTTTATTTGTTTATTATTTCAATTTAGCTGGAAATACATTGCTACATCATTCAGTAACATTTGCAGAGCCTTATAACAAAAACATTATTACGGTCACCATTGTGACCAGTGGGATTAATCAACAAATTGTATTATTTATTTTTCTATTTCATTGAACATTGCACATGTTAAAAGCCATTTTTTTACTCAAAATGTGAGTATTACCAAGTCAACTTGTGTTCTTAAAACAATGACAATAAACATAGTTTTATTAGGTTGAAATAATGTGGTTGTGTACTTATTTTTCTGTTAACTTATTATGGATTGAAAACTGAAAACCTTAATGCACAGTAACTGAACTCAATATTTTTAAGTTCTGGTAACTAATAATTTTTTTTTACAGTGTAGTCTTGCGATCAATCAAAACTTATTTACACGATATACCTCACATTCACCCTCCATTCACATCCTGGTGTTCTCCTGGTGTTCTCCATTAGGCCTGTAGGTGGAGCTATGACAGCACACGTACAGTACACACACCGATGGTGTGTGATGTGTCCAAAAATGAATGGGCAAATGTGAGTGAAATGGTCGCACTGTATGCAGCTGTTTGTCTGCATTGCATTCCCCCCCCCCCCCCCCCAACTCAGATTTAGGGTTGATACAACCATCATAATAATATTGTTAATAATAACAATAACAATAATGATGTAATAATGTAAAAATTATCATTAAAAAGACCTGATTATGAGAAAAAAAAATTACGATGCATGGAATATTGTTGAGGCACACTAGTTACAACTATATTTCAAACAGGCACTCCATGTCAAAAAGGTTGCTGACCCCTGGCCTAGAATATGACACGTCCACTGGTGATGTCACAGTTTGCAAGGGAAAAACTAAATTGCTTTGGTTCCAGCTGAGAACTACCAACTTTTCATGTTCCGAACCTATTTATTTTGGGTCTGAACGCGCCAGTCGGTTATTTCTTATTTTATTTCTTTATTTCGCACCATTTCAGGAAAACAGTAAAAAAACATTGACCATGACAGAAAGTGTATAAAGGTGCTGAATAGAGGCAAGAGACCCAGATGGGCCTATACAGGGCCTCAACTCATTAAATCATTGGATAAAAAAAAACACAAAAACAAAAGTAAAGTGAAATAAGTTCATAAAACTATTTTCATAATAATAATAATAATAATCAAAATAATAATCAAAATAATAATAATAATAATAATAATAACAAAAACAACAACATTAATAATTAGTCTAAACTAATGAACCCCTCTCCCGCCAATATCGCTGTTCAGCGGTATTGCCCGCCATGCGTTGTCTGCCAATATCGCTGTACAGCGTGTTTCAAGGTCATATTTCATATTTTCGTCATGGAATTCATATTTCACCCACGGAGCCTTGTCATATGCTGCGGGAGCCATCACAACTCTGCAACGCTTCAATACCGCCACCTGGTGGCCGATCGGCGAGTTGCCAAACCGGAAATGCCCGTTTCAGCTCGGTCCGTCCCCTAATTCCGTCCGGCACACTCGTTTATCATCCCGGGACTCAATCCACACACCGTGGACATGGATTGTTGCCATAACTCAATAAACAACATGATTTGGGCGTATATTAGTATTATACAAACCGGAACTGGGATCTGTTTGTTCCACTCTCATCGCCCAACGGTACGAGGAGATGGACGTGAGTTTCAGCGTTTTTCTTTATAATTTTCGATACAAACTGCTCTGATCAATATATCACCCATACTACATAAATCATTTAACGTCGGTCACGGAATTATAAACGACCTCCCCCCCCCCCCCCCCTCCGTTCACCCGCAGATGATGAGTCATAACGTTTAGGACCATGTACAGTTTAAATTTTTAATATAGCATGGATCGGTATCAAACTGCATTTGATAATCTAATATATGCATTTATGCCTATATCTCACGTTCTATGAAATACTGCAGAAAACGATAAAAACATATTTATACTCTAGATGGTATTTTCGTATGAATGTGTGAATGAAAAAGTAAAACGTTCCTACATCCTGAACGATAGATAATTGATGTTGAATGGGCCATAGTAATGTCAATTTAGCAATACAATTAAAAAAGTTATAGCCCTGCAAAGAAGGTGAACATCTCAATAGACAAATAGCGCTGGCAGAGAATGGTTTAGGATGATCAAAGTGGTGGCAGAGAATGGGTTAACATGAAACTGTAAAACAAAGGGACATTAATGGTTTTATGAGATTGAAGCTATTTATTTAACAATGTATATTTAAGCTTGGATTTGAGTGATGAAATATATGAGCAAATCTTTATTATGGAGGGTTTTGAATTCCAAATAGTAGGACCTCTAAATCTTATACTGAACTGACCTAATGTTGTGCGGAAGAAATTACGATGCATATTGTTTGGTTGCCTTGTTGGATATGAATGAATACTGGATTTTGATATGAAAAAAGTATGGAAAACAATAGGAAATAAATCTAAATTAAAAGTGCAGTTAAACATAAAAATACATATCTGGTATACATTAATATCAAAGATTGATAGTATTTTAAGTTGCTTAAAAAGAGGAGCAGATGGTTCAAGGTGATTAGAAGTAGTGGCAAGCCTTATGAATTTCTTTTGCAATATAAAAAGTTTATGAAAAGAAGTAGGAAAAGTACTGGCCCAAATAATATTACAATACGATAAATATGGGTATATCAAACTATAATAAAGTGTCAAAAGACAGGAGCCAAATTAGGTTGGATAACCAGAACCGGCATGGAGCCCTGGCGGTGTGAAAGGCCTATTAGAGAGTCATTCTGTTTCTGAGGCAATTGCTCAGGCTAAAGAGTAGTATTCACCCCAGACTGTAGATCAATAGGGTGCGCATAATCAACTAATTACACCATCCACCCAAGCTAGGTTGAGTCAAGGCAAGAACTTGAATCATGCTGATAATGTGTCCATGTAATATATATATATAGTGACGAACCTGGTGGGTTTCAGGCTCGCCACGGTTCAAATACAAACAAATGTCCACACAAGAACAATATCAATCAATACGAGTATTTATTGAATTCAGGGCAAAATCCAGAGGAAAAAGCAAAAGAATGGTCGTGATTCAGTCCGAGGGTCAAAAACACAAAACAGGCTCGCCGACAGAAAAAGGGATTGTTCACAATTCAGGGTAGTCGTCCAATCCAGGGTCAGTACACAAGGGGGTATCTCAGCCAGTCCAGGGTCCAGTACACAAAGAACACCTACTCGCCTTTACCTCTCCTCTTACTTCCTCTCACCGTCACAACTCCGAATATAACAATCTCTCTCTCTCTCAATACACAACTCCAACCTCACCTACGCTCAACTTACTCCTCTCTAACCTAGTGGTTATGTATGGTTGTGGGACTGGGTGTGTGCACGTGAGATGTGGGTGGACTAATGATGCGCAGGTGTGTTCTATCAGTACTAATCAGCTACCTAATTGACTCTACTCCTGCCGTGGCAGAAGTATCTCCCATCCTTCACATATCCATGGGAGGGGGGAGGAGATCTGTCACAATATATATATATATATATATATATATATATATATATATATATATATATATATATATAGTGGCAGATATAGCGCTTTTCTGTTTTTCTAAACACTCAAAGCACTCTTTTACAATGTAGGGTGGGAATTGCCTCCTTCACCACCACTGGTAGCACCCTACCTTGGGCTACGCAGGCTCAATGGCTACCATACAATGGCACCCAGCACACATCACGGCTCAGGAGACAGGGATTGATATCAGTCAATTAAGGGGAAGGGATTATTAGGTGGCCTTGATGTCAGAGACCTGATTGGGAAATTGGCCAGGAACGTCGGGAAACCCCCTACTCTTTACGATAGGCGTTCTGGGTTCTTTAACACATTGACAGCCATGGGTATTAGACGGACCCACTCTATAAGGCCAGCTTATCATAATAAGGTTTCATTGTGCGTGAGGCTGTTTGTAGAGCTAAATTGTCAATTGACACTATAAACCGTCCCTTCAAAATGGCTTAAATAAAAAAGAAATGCATCAATACGTTCCCATTTTATAGCCTCGTGAATATAAGCGTTATATGGGATTGGTCTGGTATATTTCCTGCAAAACGAGATACAGGTCACTAAGCTAATAACTTTAAATCGAATGGCGTTTCGGCCCTACAGAAGCTAGAGCTAAAAATATAAATGCATATTGTCGGTATCATGGTCCACCATGAATGCATGAAGGGGGGGGGGACGTCGTTTCTGATTATTGATTACCAATAACGGCATTAGCCTCAGTAGCCGTATTCGCTGATCGGCTGGTTGGATATGAGAGCAAGGCCCGATTGGGCTGTAATTTACGTGAAAAGCTCTTACCGTGGGCCGGTTAGACTGCAAAAAGGATTTCCCAGTTATCGATCGCCATCTGGTAGATCGATATGTCCATTGGCTGATGATATATTCCTTTACTTAGAGCTGCCGCGGTATTGATTATTTCCTTATCGCACAAATTTGCAAAATATTTCCTACCGCCGCGGTTTTTACCGCACGCACACAAAAAATTAAAAAAAAAGTTTGAATGCATTTTTTTTTTTTAGTAGTAGTCTACTCTTTATAGCATATAGCCTGCCTCTAGTCTAAATGTCTATCTTTAGAGGATGACTTTGCAGCATGAATATTGTTTGGGATTCGGCAAGCACGCATTAGTTATTGAAAGTGAAACACGGATGCGCAGTTCACTCGGTGTCGCGGGCACCCCCCCGACCCTTTCTTATTATTATTACTATAAAGTTACTACTTTATAATAAAGGCATTCGTTTTGTGGCATTGACATTATATAGTTATGCGTTCAATAACATCAGCGTATTTACCGGACCATAGCAAGCAATACTCTATTCATATCTCAGTTCCTTTCTTTGCTCAGAGCGTGCTGAGTTGTCCCATTCTGCGGTCTGTTAATAAAGTTTTCAATCAGACAAGTGTATAGAACGAAGGGCTTTTATTATAACATTCGTTGCAGACAGTAAAATCATTATGTCTCGTTTAGTACTCCTGAAGAGCGATGATAGTCCACTCCGGCGGAGAGTTAAAGCTAACGTTATTAGCTGTTGTGATGAACTGACATTCAGGACGTAAAAACGTGTGACGCGTCTCTCTTCTGACCAATCAGTGGTCTGCAATGTTTCACGTGACTTTTCTGGTACCCAATAGGGTCGCTTGGAACCTCGATAGACGAGTAGGGTATATCTGCAGAGCCGCAAGCCCAACGAGAGGAGGGTAAATTATTATTATTATTATAAAAAACAGCGGTGACGCGGTATTCAGCCTACTCTGCGGTGGCCGTGATGTAACAGCGATACCGCGGTAATGCGGTAATCGCGGCAGCTCTACCTTTACTGCATACTGAATTCAGCGTCCAAAAACGTATTTCATGCTACATGCTACACGCATAGCTTCAGGTTAACAGGAAAGTCCATTCAAGATAAAAAAATAAATAAAAACACCGTTCTGCCACAGGGAACACTGCATTATCGAGACAGCGCCCCTACAAAGATCTGGCCGGTAATGCACTTTTCCGAAGTAGGGTAATTCTGCAGTGCCGCTCGGTGACATTGAGTAGGTTATTAAAATGGAATAAAAGCCAAAACAACCTTGCCACGGACATATCCGTGGTTGGCCCTCAACCGTTGGATCCAAAACACAGACATTTCCGTGGTTGGCCGGGAGTGTGTTAACAACCGAATTCAGTCAGGACCTCGGTTTAGCGTCTCATCCGAATGACGGCACTCTCTACTCATGTAGCCACTCTGCCCCCGTCCCATGGCTATGTGAAGAATGGGAGATACTACTGCCACAGGAGGAGAGGAAGTAATGATGAGTGATTAGGACTGATAGAACACACCTGTGCACCATTAGATCACCCACATCCCACACGCACACACACCAGACATATACCATAAAACACTAGGACATATAGAGTTTAGTGGAGAGGAGGTGAGGTAGGAGCTAAGTACGAAGAGAAAGAGATTGTTGTTGACAGATTTTTGTGAGGTGAGAGGTAGTGAGAGGAGAGGTGAAGGTGAGAAGGTGTTCATTGTGTACTGGACCCTAGACTGGCTGAGAAAGCCCCTTGTGTACTGACCCTGGACCAGAAGACTACTCTGAGTATTGAACAATCCATTTTTTGTACGAGAACCTGTTTTTGACCTTGGACTGTATTACGACCATTCAAATTGCCCATCAGTATATTCTGCCCCATTCAATAAATATTCTTTATTGATTGAAATTGCACTTGTGTGGACAGTTGAATTTGTTTGTTTTTGAACCGTGACGAGTCTGAACACCACCAGCCTCGTCACAATATATATATAAATAAAAGGATATATAATAGGATGGACTGCCTACATTAACTACACACTTTTGTGTGTACATGTACACATGTGTACATGTTGAAATGTTTTAAAACACATACAGTAGAAAGATACTAGATCCTCTCTAAAGGAGAAAAATGGATTCCACATGTCATGACCCAAAAAATAATAATAATAGGAGTCTGCAGTTCACTTGGAAGCCTGTTCTCCTCTGGGTGACGTCTCGAGACACGGAGCGTGCTGGGAAGAAGCATGTCTGCTTATCACATTGTCCTCCCCAGAACAGAACGATAGGATTATGGTTGAAGTGGCCCTTTTTTATTTATTCTTTTTGTTCCAGGAATCAGAAGCGGTGTTGGGGTGTGAGGGAAGAGTGTGTGCATAATTACCTGGTAGAGACAGAGTATTTGTCTTCCTGGTGGGTACAGGGCTCCCCTGCCACACTGATGCTCTTAATGTCTTCCTTATGGATGCCCAGGTTGGAGCCACGGATGGTGATCGAGATGCCACCCCGGGTGGGGCCGTAACGAGGGATGATCTGGGGGGGGGAAGGGATAAAACATTTAATTTTTATTTAAAAAAGGGATTTTTAGATTATACAGATTATTTTGCAATAAGAACACTGGGGATTTACACAGTCCGTCTACGGAATGAAGGATATACATACTACTTTAGGCTGCGGTTAAGACTTAGGGATGTAGTCGGTGTGTAAGCGAGAAGCGATTGGAGACAATGTTTAACATAACACTGGCTCTCCTTTAGCCAGGATGAACCTGTGTAATATTTGAATCTCGTGAATTGTCACGTGATTAGTGTATTAAAAAAGAAAGCATCATTCAAACCGATGATGCGCTAAAGCCAATGAAAACGTATCAAGGCTAATGAGCCACTTATTAACTAAGGAAACAATTGATACCATCTAGACACGATGCCTTGCAGATCAGTACACACACACTTGAAAGGAAGCAGACTTTTCGATAAACTGTTCCGATCAATAAGACCCATCACCAAAGTCGATTCGGAGCTAATTGCAAGTCCATGTGGTCATCTGCGGTTCAAAGGGGGTGACAGTCCACTCACATCCGTGATCTGGGGGTCCGGGCACTCTATGCCATAAGGGTCATGCTGGTCGACCGCGCACAGCTTCTCGTACACACACGCCTTCCTCGTGGCGCACCACACACACCGGTACTTGGGGTCGGCGTTCTTACACAGGCTGCAGTCCTCCCTGCCCATGGAGCAGTTGTACAGGGTCACTGTACGGGAAGAGGAGAGGGACAAATTATTTAAAACTAAATCCAGACCCTATTCTTTTTGTATCATTTGGGGTCTAAATGAATAATAGGGACAACATTTTTTGTAATTGGTCCAGTATTGAGGGAGAGAAATCGCTTCAGCCGCCAGCCGCAAAATGGGATGCAATGTAATCAATGTACCGGTAATCACGTGGGGCAAGCGTACAGGTGAAAGTATGTGCACTAAAAGACCTTGTTTTTTTTCCACTGACGGGCTCGGACTGTTAAAATATGTCTGAAGACTCTTCCATTTCTTTTACTACAGTCTGGCTCAAACAGAAGTCTGAAATCCCACAAGGCCTGAGTTGTTGCAGGAAGAGTACAGTGGAAATGTGAGTGTGTTGGTGAAGAAGATTGGTTTGTCTTGTTGGAATACAGAAAGCGTTGCCTTATCTAAAAGATATAAAACAGGGGCGCCACGGTGGCGCACCACGTAACTGCGCTACAGTGTAACGCAGCCGTCCCGGGTTCGACTCCCGGACCCTGCAGACAAAGTGGAGGTAATGTTATTAGCTAAAGTTATTGGGTTGACCTGGCATTAGTACACACGAAAGCTTGGCAGGATAACGGCAAAAATAACCACTCAATAAGCCACTAGTATGTACAAAATACTTCTTTATTTCCTCTTCACAACTTCGTTTGTAAACATCAGAAAACATGCCCATGTCCGCAAATAGTGGAATGGATAACAGAGACTGGCAGAAGCGTAAACACGTCTCTGTAGTGATCCTTTATATAATGTTGTCAGACACATATCTGTGGCAAAATAAATGCTATTTTAGTGGATGTATACTTTGACGTGCGCGCTTACCCGGTGTGATTACATTTCAGCTGGTTTTATGGCTGCAGGCTGAAGCAATACTGGACCAATTACAAAAAGTGTTGCCCCTATTAGTCAATTTGACCCCACATGATGGGAAAAATAGGGTCCAGGTTTAAAAATACAGAAATTCCCCTTTAATGAGGAGACTTCACTTTAAATAGTCTACAAACTCATTGACACGGTGATGCTGTGGTAAACTCTGTCACTTCACGTCATAAACGCTGCAGGCTCATCCAAAGTGAGGTATTAGCTGGGAAAGTGTGTCTGTGTGTGTCAAATCCTGTCGGATGGATTTTAAATAATGTCGGCATTACCAATCAATTTTCGGTTTAATTTTCCATTTAAAGATCAAAGGCAGCTCCCTGTGACTGTTAGTGCGTCCCACGCGGAGACGAGTGCACACAGGGGGCATTTTAAGTAAGGGCCCCCTCCCCCCCTTAAAAATGTGAGAGCGTACCGTTCAGCGTGCTGTCTATCCTCTTGCCCGCCTCTTTGTCCTTCACGTAGAAGAGGACGTTGGTCTCCTGAGACTTATCGAAGGAAAACTAAGAAATGGGAACAAAATTAATTATTAATAGAGTCAAGTGATTAATGGCACTAGAGAGAAAGTCGCTCACCCTCATGCCAGAGAGAGAGAGAGAGAGAGAGAGAGAGAGAGAGAGAGAGAGAGAGAGAGAGAGAGAGAGAGAGAGAGAGAGAGAGAGAGAGAGAGAAAGAGAGAGAAATATTCTCCCTTCATACCCAGTTTGGCAGACTCTCAAAAAGCGCAAAGAAATCGATGATAGAAAAAGAACATAGCTGCAGGCTAAGCACTGTTCCTGTTTTGAGTTTCCCCCGAAACACAATCTAAAGACAAGGAGTTAGACTACACTGTGGAGGGTCTGGCCATTAGAGGGAGCTAAAGAAAATCAGAGGCACTGTGCCAACCAGGTAAAGGGGCTGATTTGATTTAAAAGCCTTGGAACAACAACAATGTCAACTGTTTAGACACACATGCCAGGCTTTGGCCGTACGGTACATTCAGACTGCTATGGAAATCCAAGGGCTGAATCGTCCTCAACCTAAACAGAGGAAGAGCTACTTCACACCCGGCTGAGCTAACATTAAACCAAGCTGAAGTTCTGCTACGTGGTGTTTAATCAGGGCAGACCTGGGGTCAGCGGAACAGGTGAGCAACACAGGTCGGCGCTGCAATGTCAGAGTCAAGGGCTGAGTTACTGAACTACTCGGGAGCGTCTAGCGTGTAACAGATCAGCCATACTGACATTGAATCCGTTGAAGCTGTAGAAAGGGCCATCCTCCGAGGTCACTTCCTCCTCCAGGTTTCTCATCAGCTCGGTACCGATGGTGAAGGCCCGACCCTGAAGAACCAGAGAAAAGAGGAGGAGGAGGAGAAGGATGAGAAGAGACTCATTACAGGTGGATCTGCTTCACCGTGACCCAGCCCTGACACTGTCCACACACACTGTGAGGAACAACGTTGAGAAATCTACTTGGTCTAACATCAATTCATGAATATTGTATATTCTGCTGCCGCCTGGCTAAGAGTCTCTCTGTGAAGATGAAAGGAAACGGCATTCTATATTCATCACATGAACCGATCCTGTGTCGGATAAAGGTGACAAGTAGGGATGTTCGATATTGGCTTTTTTACCTATACCGATATTGTCCAACTCTTAATTTCCGATACCGATATCAACCAATACCGATATATGCAGGGTCCCCCCCCCCAAAAAACGGAATAATTTCAGGTAATTAACATTACATATCTCTTGTTGTGGAATTAACACAACATTATGCATACTTTTGACAATAAATAAAATCAGAATTTGTTCTTACTTGCTTGCCTGGGTAAATAAAGGTTAAATAAATGTAAAAAAATAAATAATAATAATAATTAAAACCGATACCGATAATTTCCGATATCACATTTTAATGCCAATATCGGCCGATAATATCGGTAGGCCGATAATATCGGACATCCCTAGTGACAAGTTATGTCGGCGTACCCGATAGAGGTCCAGGTTGATGCCCTCGAAGCTGATGGTTGTCTTGAAGCCCACAGGGATGAGAACGGGATCTGGGTTTTCGAACTGAGGGCACCGTGCTCCCTGCGCAGAGACAAAACACAGAGGCACAGGTTTTCCAACGATACTGCATCTCCCCATCATATCCTAAGGCCTTGTTTTGGTGACTTTCACTTCCCATCGTTTATATTTTAAACATGTGTGAGCCACCTAATCAACACCATCAGCTACAGCGCTGATAAGTCTATCGCTTCAACATCTGCGGCTTTGCTAAATTGATATCCTCCTCCTTGGGAAACATTTGTCACGCAAGATGATGGCTGCTGATATTAGGATTTTAACTTTTTTATTAAATTGTTTCCGGTAATTTAGATCACTTTATCATAGGGCTGACCCCTATTAGTCGATTAGTCGACTAATCGGTCGAAAGGAGCCGTAGTCGACCAGCCAACCTCTTAGTCGAATATAAAAAAAATTAAATAAAAAAAATTATAATATATATATTTTGTATCATTCTTTCCAAAAGAAAAGAGGCCTAAAAGCGCATACCAGAGGCTAACTGCCCACGAAAACAGGCACAGAGGCACTGAAAGAGGATTTCACCCATCTAATGAACACACTAGACTAGACAAATATCAAGATGTATCCATCAGTGGACCAATTGCATGCTTTTGCAGAGGACAAGAAGCCTTCAGTCGACTCCTTCAGACATTAAGCACCTCCCACAGCCCAAATGGATATTTATTTTGACCAATAGTCGACTAACGGCAAATTTTGGCCAATCATGGTCGACCATCCAAATCCTTAGTCGGGGACAGCCCTACTTTATCACCGCTTTACAAGCGGATAAGTGCGTCCAAACTTTTTATAGGTTATAGATAAAGCATAGTGGTCAGAGCGCGGGGAGTCATCTCTGATGTTGGCGTTCAGTGTCCTCGTCGTTGGCGTTCAGTTCAGTTCACCTGCAACTTGCCAGTCGCAAGTCCACCTTTCTATCAGCTAAGCTATGGGACCGTCATAAACCACACCCAGGTGACTGACCTGGCGGTGTTTGATGATGTTAGGGCCCAAAATGGCGTCGTCCACATCGTTGCATGTGTGGTCGCGTGTGTTCCACTGGCAGCCCCACGGGCTGGCCACACACGACATGCACCTGGAGAAGAACAAAACACACGCACGCACGCACACACACACACACACACACACGCACGCACACACACACACACACACACACACACACACACACACACACACACACACACACACACACATACACACACACACACACAGGAAATTAATTCACATACAGTATACACACACACCCCATAAGGAAATTAATTCACATACAGTATATACACACACATCCCATAAGGAAATGAATTCACATATACAAACACACACCATAAGGAAATGAATTCACATATACAATCACATATGCACCCCCCCTCCTCCCCATACATACACACACACACACACACACACACACACACACACACACACACACACACACACACACACACACACACACACACACACACACACACACACACACACACACACACACACACACACACACACACACACACACACACACACACACACACACACACACACACACACACACACACACACACACACACGCACACAGCTAAACCCCCAAAACACACACACAGACATAATGTAATCTAAACATGCAAACTCATCATAGAAACCTCCGCCACAAAATCCATGCCGCTGACAGTGAAATAGATCTCTGCAACTTCACATAAACAAAGCTCGTTCATCACACATTCCACAGAATTGAAAAACACACACAAAAAACACACACACAAAAAGTGTGCTGGAAGCAGAGAAAAAAAACACACATAGGGAGAGAGATCGACTTTCATTTTTTGATTAATGAAAAGGAAACTGAGGCAATTTCCCCTCAGCTTGGTAATAAAAAAGACAGAGAGAAAACGCAATAGGTGCATTCAATCCTAGCATCAGTCATGCATCACAATTTACACACACACACACACACACACACACACACACACACACACACACACACACAGCCCTCCCCCTTTTAGCTGCTCTTACACCGCAATTCATTACCATCAAGGTTGTCAGTCATCACTGTACCTATAGTCAGTGTAGTATGTGAGAATGAGAGTGAGAGTGAGAGGGAGAGGGAGAGGGAGAGGGAGAGGGAGAGGGAGAGAGATAGACAGAGAAAAAAGTTAAGAGATAGCTATCTGACTCACGGCGTGTTCTCAGCTTTCCTCACAGTGGCCGAGCAATTGTAGAACTTGAACTCCCGTGCCGCCAGCTCCACTGTCTCGTTGACAAAGATTTTGACGGGCACTGCCACGAAATCTGAGAGCGAAGGAAGAGGTTCAAATCTCAACAATAACTTTTTTCTTTCTCCCCCAAACAGAGCACAGGGATTGGACTATATTAAATATATGAATTAGTATTTTCCATACATTAGAATGCCTTTTATTTTTTTTTTATGTTTACCTACAGTAACAAGTTGTTGTTACTGTATATACAATACGAATTCATATATTAACGAATGTGATACAGTGTAAGACCGTTACCCTGGTCGTCCGGTGTAGGCGGTATGGCGGCCGGGTTGGGAAGGTCACAGGTGACCTGACCCGAATCCGACATGGTGCCCTTGCTCTTGAAGGAACGGAAGACGCAGCCCAGGCGGTCGGCGCTCCCAATGGAGGGGAGGGAGGGGATATTGATCTCCACCTGGTGATGGGGGGGACGGGACCAACAGCAATGTGTATCAGTGTTGGCAAGCCATGAGAATAACATTAATGAAGCATTCAATAGAAGAAGAAGAAGTATTTCTTTGTCATGCAGATTAACACACACACACACACACACACACACACACACACACACACACACACACACACACACACACACACACACACACACACACACACACACACACACACACACACACACACACACACACACACACACACACACACACACACACACACACACACACACACACACACACACACACACACACACACACACACACACACACACACACATGCGATGGGTGACCCACAGGAACACACACTGAGTCGCTGATGAAATGTCTCTCTGCACCTCCCATCCCGTCGTCCTTCCCCCCAAGGTCAGCCGGGAGCAGACAAGGGCAAGATTGGTGGATCCGAGTACATTTTTATTTGACATATATACAATGAAAATGCCTTTATTATTATTATTTTTCTTCTTAGTCGTATTGTTCTTCGCCAATGACAATAAACCAGTAGCCTGAATTCAAGTTTTCCCATTCCATCATGATTAGGAGGATGAATGAAAGAGAGACGAGAGAGAAGAGTCTGTCTCGAAGTCTCCGGGCTGCGAGCACAGTCGGGCCAGTTATAATAAGCCCGTTTGTGGAGTTTTCTAGATGGATCAATACAGAGCAGAAAGACTGAGAGCCCAGGGTTGCTGATTCACAATGGAAACAGTTTTTTATTACTCTGGCTCTGGCTGTGCGTGTGTGCGTGCGTGTGCATGTGTGCGTGTGTGTGTGCATGAAAATGTGAGAGCCATACCTAGAAAAAAGAGAGAGAGAGAGACATGCACTGATAAAGTGAAAGAGAGAGAGAAAGAGAGAGCGCGAGAAAGCAAAAGAAACAAGAGAGAGAGAGACTGAAGTGGCTGGGTCAGTGGAAGTATGAATGGGAGGTAGAGGTACCTGCTGGCTCTTTCGACAGGACAGGTTTGGGGGGTAGAAGGACACGATCTTGACACACTGCTGCCTCGGGCTCCACAGCCAGCCGTTCTTCTCCTCTGCCCGCCGGCACTCCGAGCGCCTGGTGCACCTGCAGACGCAGGAAGAAACAACGACATCATCTCCCATCTATCCATGTTCACGTCCCCTGTAGAGCGAATACACAAACAAGCCGCGGGCCTATAGAAAGCCGGATCGACTTTTCTCCCATCCCAATTTCGCCTCTCCAGTTCTCCCTTCAATTCTACCCTCCCCTGTCTCGAACGTTGCTAGACCATGCCTCCCACTGGTCGGCTGTAGTGAGGATAGAAGCCTTGCATCACGTGTCCCCTCCGGTACATGAGGAGGCAGCCGTCGCATCTTTTCACCTGTACAGCACGATCTCTCAGTGGCGAGGAGTAGCACGTGGGAGGCTCACGCTGCCCCCGTTACTTCCTGATTCTGCTGTACAGGCGCACCAACCGACCTGTAGGAGTCACTGTCCACAATGTCCGATCCCCACCCACCAGCTTTCCATCCCTAACACCGCCAATTTGTGTTAGTATGAACGACCAGCCAAGCTGGTAGCAACGCCAAGAGCTGGGCTCGAACCCAGAATCTCCTGCGTTAGTGGCGAGCGCCTTGCCCACTGCGCCACTTAGCCACCGTATTGTGGTGTTTTCTGAAAGAATCACTGTGGAAATTATCATGGGTGTTCATCCAGAGAAGGATTGGTGATTGAAGAGTTTCTCCTTAGGATTCCAGACACCTTGTGTCTGGAAATACACCGTCAGCACCGTGTACATGCTCAGAATCACACCTACTGTACGCCCGTATCCTGTTTGTGGATTTTAGTTCTGCTTTCAATACGATTATCCCTGACCTACTTTTAGACAAACTTTTACTGCTCAATGCCCCCTCCCCTCTCTGTCACAGGATCTATGACTTCCTGGACTTCCTCTCTGACCAACAGGAAACAATGCATCAAGGTGGATGACCTCACTCCCTCCTCACTCCCTTCACTATATGCTCTCTCCCTTACTCTGTTCACTTTAATAATAATAATAATAATAATAATAATAATAATAATAATAATAATAATAATAATAATAATAATAATAATAATAATAATAAAGAAAACGTTATTTGTATAGCACCTTTCATACAAGAAGTGCTTCACAGCAGCAAAAAAGCACAAAATGAGCACATAAAGTGCAGACATATACAAATGACATAGTTTTTCACATTAGGATCCAACATCCCAATATAGGCCACCTTGTTTATGGCAGTTTTAAAATAGACAATAATAAAAAAAAAATGTAAAATAGAACAATAGTGCAGTGCAATAAAATAGTTCTGAATTACTGTTTAAAACAGTCTTTACCCACTTTCTTCCCTGTTTGATATCCACAGTTTAAAACCTGACAGTCTTCCTCCTTCCTATTATTCCTTCCTTCCTTTGCACCAATGACTCAGATTGAGATCTGATCAGGCGAGATCTGAGCATCCACAGGGTGTTTAAGGTACATTGTCAGATACACTGGATATACACAGATATACATATTGTTAGTGTTGTGAGGATAGTGCAACAGTAGAACAAACACATGTGTCAAGTTTGGTGCAAATCGATGCCCATGCGATAAATGGTAAATGGTGCATTTTATATAGCACTTTTATCCAAAGCGCTTGACAATTTTGTTCCCCACATTCACCCTTTCACTCACACATTCACACAACGATGGCGGAGGCAACCATGCAAGGTGCCAACCTGCTCATTGGGAGCAGTAAGAGTCTTGCTCAAGGACACTTCGATCTACCTCCTGAGCAACTGACGAATCCGAACTTCGAGATTCTATGGCAATCTGGTCATTACCCTTTGAGATATTTTGTTCACAAACAAACAAACAAATGTGGATAAAACCAACCACCTTGGAAGAGGTAAAAACAGTCTGATATATAGACTCTGAACAAGGTACAAATTATTGTTTAAATAATTTCCGGTTCAATGCTGCCTTCAAATGGAACTTGTGAGTTTGTGGTCTCGACTTCAAGTGGGTTGAAGTCGTGAGGAGACATCTATTGGCCAGCTCTTGGAGATGCTAGATCAGATGCCTCAGGGAACACTACATTCACGTGACCTGGCATACCAGCTAGATGTCTCTTGGCCGGTTGTTGGACTTCAGCGCACCATTAGCCAGATCTTGGTACAGTAGATGTTAATAGGCCAGCTCTTGAACTTCAGTGCACCAGCTACATGTTTTCAAAGCACAAATGCAACTAAAAACACATGATACAGACAGACTTAGGGATTATTCTCTTGGGGGATATGATAAACAGAGACAGGCGGTCCACCTTCCTTACATGAGCCTGTCAAACAGCTTTAACTCTTCTCACCTCCTCACACACCAGGCACAGGAGCATAAACACCAAGGGCTACTGAGAGACTTTGCAATAACCAAGCAAAAACACCAATAAAATACATTGCGCTATATAAAGATGGAGGTGTGTGTGTGTGTGTGTGTGTGTGTGTGTGTGTGTGTGTGTGTGTGTGTGTGTGTGTGTGTGTGTGTGTGTGTGTGTGGACCTCACCTGCCCTCCAGGACACAACAGTCCCAGGGGCGAATTCACAAAGGGATTGCGCAGCTTTTTCTGATGCTATGCCTGTGCAAATAGCTCTGAAACACAGTTTGATATTCACAAAGGAAGCGCAACGGGTAAAATGCGGTGGTAACTGCATTGCCCTCAGCATTGCGTCTCTGTGCGTCTGTGGTATTTGTGGGTATTTATGAGGTAATATGGGCGGAACATGTGCCCCTTTCTATGCAAATGAGCCTCATCGCAGATATAGTCCAATTCACAAAGATTGGCGCTAATTGCCACGCGCAGTTAAAACGACGCTTTACGTCTTCAGGGATTTGGTGGTAAGTGACTAAGTGCATTTATAAAGGGGTGTCATTGCCAGCCTCTCAGGTGATCATGGCAGCAGTAATTGTTGCCAGGCGAAGGCATCGTAATGCCAGGCGTGCTCGTGAAAGAATATTTCTAGTGAGAATATCACTTTTTGATTTAGGCGAGATCGAAATCATCCGGAGACACAGGTTGCCAGCTCAAGCAATTCTTGATCTACTCAATGAAATCAAGGATGCTATTGAGCCAGCCACCCAGAGATGCCATGCAATCTTATTTATTATTTAAATATCGTTGTCGGCTTTCCCAATGTTGTCGGTGCTATTGATTGATTGATTTTGTAACGTGATTTTGCATCATGCTGCAATTTTTATTTGTGTTATGCGTTGCTCTTGCTGCTTGTTTTATTATGTCTTCATTATATAAAGCACTTTTTTTTTTTGATCCACTTTTTCTCCTTATTTTTCTATTTTTCTCCCATCCCAATTTCGCCTCGCCAATTCTCCCTTCAATTATCCCCTCCCCTGTCTCGAACGTTGCTAGACTATGCCTCCCACTGGTCGGCTGCAGTGAGGACCAAGCCTTGCATCACGTGTCCCCTCCAGTACACGAGGAGGCAGCTGTCGCATCTTTTCACCTGAACAGGCTCACGCTGCCCCCGTTACTTCCTGATTCTGCTGTACAGGTGCACCAACCGACCTGTAGGAGTCGCTGTCCACAACGTCCAATCCCCACCCACCGGCTTTCCCACCCTCTAACACTGACAATTGTGTTAGTATGACGACTGGCCAAGCCGGTAGCAACGCCGAGAGCTGGGCTCGATACCAGCATCTCCTGCGTTAGTGGCGAGCGCCTTGCCCACTGCGCCACTCAGCCGCCTATATAAAGCACTTTTAACTGCAATCCTTGTATGAAAGGTGCTATATAAATAACGTTCATTATTATTATTATTATCGACTGCACTCACGTTCCAATTGTACCACCAAGTGAAAACTAACATGTTTTTAGAAATTTGAAGCAAACGTATTCAATCAACACAGGTAGTGTGCAACGCCAGTAATATAATAACGAATGTGGTTGCCAAATTCCCTGGGTCCACTTGCCGTGCATAATCCTGCCAACGTTGGAGAGGCGGCGTACAATCGGGCTCACATCAGAACGAGCACATTTGATCGAGCGCACATTTGGCATCTTAAAAAGCCGGCTTAGATGCCTTGATCGTAGCGGTGGAGCAATGCTATATATTCCCCCCAAAGCACATCACTCCTTTGGGTGCTGGGTTAGGTAATAATCACAATAAAGAGAATATGCTCCAGAAAAAACTTTTCATTTATAAAGTTTCGTCAGGTCCACAAGGAGTAGGCGCTGGAAAGTGGAAACATGGCCATTGGCCAATGAAAAGTTTATTCTGGAGTATATGATAATGTGGGTTCTATTATCTTAACTAAACATTAAATACAACTTTATCGCTAAAAGAATATTCCTAAATGAGACAATATTTTCACTGGATAGTGACAAAAACAAAGGATGCAATGTGTCATGAAAATACAAATGAAGCAATCTCTATACATTACGGAATAAACGAAAATACAAAAATTGTGAAAAATACTGTTATGTCTATGCCTCATTTCGTGTTTATCTGCCAACAGAGCTGCAGGTGCAAACTGCTGCACGAGCCAACTGTGCTGGAGCAAATCAGGAGCAAATTGCACACCTATGGGCGTGTTTGCGCTAGTATATCATCTGCGCAATATCTTTAGTGAATAGGGAGGTGTAGTCTGACGTCACTGGTTGTTCCACCCAGTGATCATCAAAAATGGATTATCGGCTATTGTAACAATTCTGCCGCATGGAAATTGAAACGCTTTCCATTTTTGCACAAAATGAGTTCCCTTCTATCACTAACATTATTGTTTAAGCATTTTTGGTTGAAATAAAATGTGGCGATTTTTTTTATGATTAATTGCGAATATTTTCATGTTGAGCTATAGATTGTGGATGAATAAGCACAGAAAGGTACACCATGCAAATGTTAATGCTTTATTTGTTTTAAACGAGACAATTTAGAAATGGGCAATGGGGAAATACATTGCGTTGGACAGAGGGTGGAACACAAAAAACGGCAATGACGTATAGGTTGCAAAGACGGAGCAGATACCGCACACTAATCACGCGCAGTTAAGGGTGCTATTAGCGCCACGCAATTCTTTGTGAATTCGCCCCTCAGTGTGTGTGTGTGTGTGTGTGTGTGTGTGTGTGTGTGTGTACCTCACCTGCCCTCCAGGACACAACAGTCTCAGCGTGTGTGCGTTTGTGTGTGCGTAAGTGTGTGTGTGTGTGTGTGTAGGTGTGTGGTGTGTGTGTGTGTGTGTGTGTGTAGGTGTGTGGTGTGTGTGTGTGTGTGTGTGTGTGTGTGTGTGTGTGTGTGTGTGTGTGTGTGTGTGTGTGTGTGTGCGTGTGTGTGTGCGTGTGTGTGTGTGTGTGTGTGTGTGTGTGGAGAGCTCACCTGCCCTCCAGGACACACCAGCCACAGTAAGGGTCCCTCAGCGCCACACAGGACTGGCAGTCCGTCTTACGAAGGCACGTCTGCACCGGCACCTTGGTGATCTGGTGATAGCACAACATGAGAAATGGTCAAATAATACACCTTTGGGGAAATGCTGCATGAAATATAGTCAGTTACAGTAGCTTGTAAAACACAGCGGTTTTGCTGTGGGTGCAGCTCTGTGAAAAAAGTCATAATAACTCAAGCCGATTTTACTGTATCCACTGTCATCTTGTATCTAATGAAAAGGTTACATAACACAGTTATCACGTACACCATGCAGCGTTCCATCAATTCCGTACTGAGAAAGTTTATAGAACCTGTTTATTCATTATCATTAGGCCACTGACGGCTGATAATTCAAAATACGACAGAGAGCAACACGTGGTGGAGACCTGAAGAGCTCCAGTCTCTTTCATGAGCAGCATGCTTATCTCTGCCAAGCCCAGTGCACCCACAGTATCCCTTTGTGATAGGAAGTAATCAAATGAGCAGCACGTCATCTGTTCCTTTATGGTTCAATAGTCCACTAGAAATACCACGTCACATATGGAATATATATATAGAGAGATATAGAGAGAGAGAGAGAGAGAGAGAGAGAGAGAGAGAGAGAGAGAGAGAGAGAGATGGATGTGTGTTTAAAAGATTTAAAAAAAGAGTAATGAACAAAAGGGCAGCGATCCAGAATGGCGCGTATACATACCTTCTTCTCCGTGGTGATGTAGATGTGGCTTTGGCCGAGGTCAAAGAAAAGGTTCTTGTTGACCCGCTCTCTCGTGGCGTCGCCGGGCCTCGTCTCGTAGATGTCGGGGTTGCTGGTCAGATGGACCTGGGAGAGAGAGACGGTGCCGTCAGACACTACAGGCTTCTTTTGAACACTGTCGGTTATCTCTTCCTTGCCGTTGATTTTCCACTGTGACCACCTCTTCCTGTTCCTCTAGCCCTCCTCCCGAGCCGCTCGCCACAGAGCATAATACAATATTTCCCACTCACTGACTTGTTTTCCCCATGTCCCATCCCCATACTGCCAAGGGTTGGGTACCGTTCACATTTGAACCAATACCGGTACCAGTTCCTGGAATTCGGTATCCGTACCCAACAGTACCTTTTTTCGGTACATACCTCTCTCTGTAATAACACGTTTTTTCAGTTTTAAAAAAGAAGTAAAAACGTCTCAACATTTAGAACATTTAATGTTGTAACATACCACACAAAATAAATCGCATGATCATGTTTTTAAATGTTAAAATATCAACATTATCTGGCCATCCTCAGTCAATATTATCAAACTCCTCTGACCTTGTCTTGTCTTTCTAAAGACCCAAGAGATGGGACAGTAATATATATTTTGTGGAAAAGGCTTTATGTATATTACACTCTTTTTTGTTTGATCTACTTTTTCTCCCCATTTTTAAATTTTTTCTCCCATCCCAATTTCGTATTAACCAATTCTTCCCTCCCCTGTCTCGAACGTTGCTAGACTATGCCTCCCACTGGTCGGCTGCAATGTGGAAGAAGCCTTGCATCACGTGTCCCCTCCGGTACACGAGGAGGCAGCCATCGCATCTTTTCACCTGCACAGTGCGATCTCTCAGCGGCGAGGAGTAACGCGTGGGAGGCTCACGCTGCCCTTGTTGCTTCCTGATTCTGCTGTACAGGCGCACCAACCGACCTGTAGGAGTCGCTGTCCACAGCGTCCGATCCCCACCCACCGGCGTTCCCACCCCTAACACTGCCAATTGTATTAGTATGAACGACCAGCCAAGCCGAAAGCAACGCCGAGAGCTGGGCTCGAACCCAGCATATCCTGCGTTAGTGGCGAGCGCCTTGCCCACTGCGCCACTTAGCCGCCAGTATATTACACTCTTATACTAAACATGTAAAGGTACAGTTTGGTATAGATTGATCTAGCGCGAATTGGTACTTGGTAGTAATTCGGTCAGTACCCAATCCTAATACATACCTACATAACATGAATGCACATACTATTTTCCCCATTATTGGACTCACTGTCCCTTGCCCGTCCCGCAATCTACTAACAAAATAACCCATGGACCTGTGGGAGACACTGGAATTGAATAGGACAGGACTTCACCTTGTTGACCTCTCCCACGCTGTTCCCTAGGAAGGCGACGGTGTGGTCGTTTTCCACACCGATGGCCACAGCCGTGAGCAGTCCCTTCCCGGTGACCACCGCCTCTGTCTGCAGGGCGAAGTCTGGGTTGCTGGCCAGAGGGGAGGACAGGAAGTCTCCGCCACACTTGTACTGCTCCAAGGTATCCTTCTGCACAGAGGAGAAGGAGGAGAGACAGATGAGGGTAGAGGGAAAGGAGGGGGTGAAAGAGTGAGACGTGAGAAAGGGGGATGGTGAAAGAGTGAGACGTGAGAGCAATGAAGAGATCTAGGGGTGTCCTATGGAACAAAGTAAAGACTATTATATAGAAATCAAAAGTGCATTATTGATCACATGGAAAGAAAAGAAATCTCCTTTCTTTTCTTTCCGACGGCTTCCTTGAACTAAGGGAGCCAACAGCGCTGACGCGGAGAGGAGCACTCACCGAGATTTTCGACGTGCAGAACTCGGTTGTCTTGGTGGAGTATGGGTTGTCCACGGCGGGCCTGCCGGCGATTTTCCCCGAGTCGCTGTAACACGCGCCGATAATGTCCGCCAGCCGCTCGTTGATGGCGTTGAGCGGGTACATGCAGAGGGCCGAGTCTGTGGCGTCGTCGTCCGGACTAGCCACCACGAAAAGCACTTTGTTCCAGTTGTTGACCTTGCCATACAGGCTAGACTCGGTCATGCTCCGCGCCAGCTCCTTGCCCGGCGACGCCACGTATGCGGCTTGAACCTTATTGTAGCGGTTGTTGGGACCACAGTTCAACTGGAGCTCCGTGTGCGAGTAGTAATGCTGGTCGTCCTCACAGAGACGAGACACAAAGGTCAGGTTCTTATTGTCCGTACCGTCCAGCGTCCGGGAAAAGAGGAAGTAGATAAAGTGATCCTCTTTGAAGGCATGGCGGAAGTCGTGCAGGTACTTGGGCACGAACGGCGTGGTCTGCACTGTGGACGCCTCGATGATGCTCTCGAACACCACCCACTCGCGGTAGTCCCGAAGGATACGTGTGCTGATCAGTTTTGTACTGTCCTGGCCGCCGTAGCCCTTCCCGACCAGGAACACGTCGAGGACAAGGTTGTGTTCGTCTCTACTCGTGCAGGCCGACATGACGCCGACCACGTTCACGTTGTCCTCTATGCTCGCTACGTAAGTCCTCTCCCCCTTGCTGTCGCTGTAGTACAGCAGCTGCTCCACGTTGGTCAGGTTGAGGAGGGAGCAGATGCCACGGTAGCGGCTGCCGCAGACGATGAGAGAAGCGTTGGCCGCATGGACCAGCAGGAGCTTGTTGAGGTTGGGCATGGGCTTGGTGTCCTGGCAGGCGGAGGCGGGGGGCGTGCAGGTCCGGGAGTCCTCCTTGGGACCCGTCTCCGCACGGGCCTCGAGTTGGAGCGACGGCGCCAGCTGGAAAATGGTGTTGACCGCCCCCAGGTAGATGCGGCCACTCTGGGGATCCTGCACCACGTTGTTGATGGAGTTCTCTGAGGTGAAGGCGATGGGGGGCTCCTCTTGGCCCTGCAGAGCAGACAGGCAGAGGAGGAGCAGGAGGAGGAGGAGGAGAGGGACCCAGCTCGCCATCTCTGGGGGGAGAGAGAGAGAGGCAGAAAGTAGAAATATTTTAATGCTGTCAGTCACATAATGTAAATGCATTAATTTACACAATATCACTGTTAGGCAGACAAAGACAGATAGGTCAGCGCACGCACGCACACACGCACATGCACACACACACACACACACACACACACACACACACACACACACACACACACACACACACACACACACACACACACACACACACACACACATACATACAGACCCCCTGTTATTATCATTATTCATTCAATCTTTATTTATACTCGATAAATACACTGAGTAGTTAAACTCATTTACAGTGTTGTTGAGATGTGTCAAGAGTGTCACAGTGCATTAATAAATACAGAAACATTAGACAATCAGAACAATTAAGAGCACATTTAAAAACCTAAAAAACAGAGGTTACACATTTTTTAAACAATTACATATTGTGGTGACCTGATTGGTCATTAACATTCTAAACCAACCCATACAGTAGATACTAGAATGTCTAGTTTCCTGGAGGGTATTCCATGAGGTAGGGGCATAAAAGCCAAAAGCAGATCTACCAAACTCTAGTGTAAGCCAATCACTGGATTGTGTATGACAGGGTCCAGTGGTTCATTACAATAAAGAAGTAATATAAATTGGACAGTCTCTAATTATGGCTTAATGAAGAAACAGATTCCAATGCAACTCACATCTCTCTGCCAGAGAGGACCACTCTGCCTTATTATATAGGATACAATGGTGAGTATCATTACTATCATCAGTAATACATCTAATGGTATTCTGAGATTCTCTCGTTATCAGAACTGTTCAAAGTAGATATATGCAAGTCATTGTAAACAATATTTCTGGCAACATACATTTAGTTTTACTGGAAATTAAGCACCAATTTAAGAAAAATAAGACTAATCAAAGGAGAGTTATACATTTTTAGTGGCCAGTTGCACAGAATTGGCAGTACAATAGAGAATCGTATAAATATGGCTTTGACAGCTGCTCGGAGATGAGACAATATTATTAATGTAATAGTAAATAAGACAGGGCCCAGGATTCTACTCTTTTGTAATAGGTAGAAGCTCTGATTGGGCATTTGCGGTTTTCACACTCTCAGATAAATAGCTTTGAAACCAACTGGAAGCACCTGTATCAAAGTCCACACTGTGTAATTTTTGTAATAGAAAAAAATGGTCAACAGTATCAAACGCCTTAGACAAATCTACAAACAGGGCAGCACAATGTTTTCTTTTGTCAATGGCTGATACTATGTCATTTATAACTAGAGTAGCGGCTGAGATTGTACTGTGTTTTCCCCCTGATTGGTGTGGGCTTAATAATGTGACTCAACTCCCTGTTCCGCTTTACACTTAACAAGGGTGTGTTAGTTTAGTTTTAATTGCGGTAATAACAGAAATTATCAATGAAAGAAAAGGTGGTGGTGGTGGTGGGTGGGGGGGTGGGGAATTAAGGCCAATAACTATAGATCTCAAACCACAACACAATGAAAACCGATCTGTAAAAGAGCTTGGCTTAGTTCCAGCTCCATTAGGGCCTCTCACCTCCAGTATGATGCACTCGCTAAGTATTGTTGCTTTGTTTAGAGAATCGCTATCACATATGACACAGCGTGTCCTGGAGCACAGGCAGAGCCTTGTGGATAACAGTAACAGTAGGTGGCTGGTGGTGGTTAGTCCTCCTCTCTGACATGCTGATCGCCCACACTGTGGTTAATGGCAAGCTGCAGGTGGCTATGAGGCAGGTTATGACCCTCACACAGCAATTGTGTGTGTGTGTGTGTTTTTCAGCACTATCTAGCGATCACACACACACACACACACACACACACACACACACACCTACACACACACACACACACACACACACACACACACACACACACACACACACACACACACACACACACACACACACACACACACACACACACACACACAGGGCCTCCGCTAGGGGCATGCGAGCAGTGCGGTCGCACAGGGCCTCGCGAGAAGGGGGGCCTCGCAAAAAAATCTAACTATTTTTTTTAATTATTTGTTAAAATATTTTTTTTCTTTTTTTCTTTATAAAAATACAAATAAATAGAATGTTAATCACTTTCCATCACAGACCTACAATCTAGTTTTGCTTACATGCTTATATATTTCACATTTAGATAGGTTTGTAGAATAGTGTTCCGGGCTCTGCGGCTCTGCAGATAT
The DNA here is from genome assembly GCF_963971535.1 of Notolepis coatsorum. Lineage (NCBI taxonomy): Eukaryota > Metazoa > Chordata > Actinopteri > Aulopiformes > Paralepididae > Notolepis > Notolepis coatsorum. Next base: position 88,977,618 of record NC_140182.1, on the reverse strand, counting down.
ACTATTGGTTTCATTCAATGACCCGTTTACTTTTGTGCAAAGCATCGTGGGAGGGGGTACAGGTACGGGGTCTATTCAGCGCTATCCACGGGAGCGAGTGGATGTCTTGGCCAAGAGCATCCTACTTTTGAAAACCAAATGTGCAGCATCGGAGCAGAAGAAATAACGCAGCGTGCCGTAAGCTTATCAATACCAAGTATAATGATTAGGTTATGCCAAGACGAAGAGGACGTTCGGCAGATGGACTGAATTTGAAAGTTGTTGCGTGTTAGAACGTTCAGTCAGGCTAACCATGTCGGCTAGTAGCTTAGCTAAAGGCAGGGACAGCTAACTAGTGTTAGCTAACCTAGCTAGCTAGTTAGCTTTAGCTACGCTATCGAGTGCTAACGTGTGGTTCAGTCGGGCTAGCCATGTCGGCTAGTAGCTTAGCTAAAGGCAGGGACAGCTAACTAGCTTTAGCTTTAGCTACGTTATCGAGTGCTAACATGTGGCAGATAAACTAGAAACAGACTCCCAAGTTCATCCCAACGGGGGGGGACAATATCATGGGACTGGTGAACTTTGTCATCTCCACGGTCGTCTCCTTCCTCTTGGACCTGATTCTGCGTTAGGGTGAGTTTTTAATACAATCTATTCTGTTCCCACCGTGGATCTCTCTCTCTCTCTCTCTCTCTCTCTCTCGCTCTCTCTCTTGCTCTCTCTCTCTCTCTCGCGCGCTCTCTCTCTCTCTCTGTCTCTCTCTGTCTCTCTCTCTCTCACTCGGTGTGTTGCATCATGCAACAGGGTCTGCTCCGGTATCAATATTGAATGTGCAGTAATGCTATGCACTGTTATGCTGCCTGGACATTACTGCTCAACATGATCACTCCAGCTTTACAAGTTGCTCTCTGGGAACATTTCACACTGTGCTCGTGCAGTTTGTGACGTGTGTACTAAGCTTATAGAGTTCGATTCAAATAAGGCAAAACTGCAAATCTGCATGTCGTGCTTGAAAAACTAACCTGGCTTTAAGCTTGTTTATCAGGTTCCAGGGGTGTTTTATGCATTTTCCCTGTTACTGCCAGGTGTACGACTGTACAGGTGCATTGCCACTAAGCCTCGGGCAGCGCTATTATTTAAGAATACGTTGACTGTATCATATGCCCAGCCTCGGGCAGTGCTATTATTTAAGAATACGTTGACTGTATGCCCAGCCTCGAGCAGCGCTATTATTTAAGAATACGTTGACTGTATACAAAAAAAAATTAAAAATGTATTAATATTAAAAAAATTATTATTATTATATTACATATTTTATTTTTTTAACCTTTAGGGGGGGCCTCGCGTTTAAATCTCGCACAGGGCCTCGCATTTCTCCCAGACGGCACTGCACACACACACACTTCACCTACGGAGGAAAGCCCACAGCCATACTTCCTGGGAGCCGGCTGCTGGAGCCGGTTTATAATGTTAACCTGCCTTTCTTCGCTGCACTAAGTAGGGAGACCACTGATTAGACATTCACTCGTGGGGCCCAGTTAATTTCACTAGCGACTCCCATTTTCATTAAAGTGTCGACGTGTGTGTGCCCCCGCCCCCCCCCCCCCCCCCCCCTGTCACACACACTCCCTTTCCCCAATTCCCTGATTTTATTTTGGCTTTTAATTTCACAGCCCACAGTCTATCCCCCCAAACAAATTCCTCTAGGTAAACGTATCTTGCCCTTTTTTATTCATACCCTTAAATAATTCCATTAAAGCTGGAATGGCGCAATAAACTTCCCTGACTGTGTTTATTCAAGACAGGAGTGTGTGTGTGTGTGCGTGTGCGTGTGCGTGTGTGTGTGTGTGTGTGTGTGTGTGTGGGGTTGTTTTCACGGTTTAAATTACAAGGAGGAGAAGGGTGATTACCATCTTTGCGAGGCTTAACTAATAGTTGAAACAATTGAAACTATGCATAAATTCATAGGCTTTGGTGTACCTACCACAGAGTAATGCCCACAGAGAAACGTCAGCCTTAATGAGGCAGCATGCTGATGGTTACGCTTCAGGCCTGACTCACGGCTTCCCACGGAAAGTCCAAAGCCACTACACTATCACAGTAGCAGCTGCTGTACACGAGTAACAATAACTGCAGAAGTAGTAGATTGATGTGTTCATTGTGATGTTTCACAAAAGCAGGATTAGGCAGTTAGCCAGGTAACTAAAATACCATTGAATTACTGACATTATAATTATAAATATGTACAAATGTGACTGGATCACATTCCTAAATTCTAAATTCATGCCAAATAGGCTCAGAAACTCTACCATGAGGCATCAGGCTTTTCAATAATCAGTCATTTAGAGAATCTTTTTTTGTATCCACTTTTTCTCCCAATTTTTTCAATTTTTCTCCCATCCCAATTTCGTATTATCCAATTCTTCCCTCCCCTGTCTTGAACGTTGCTAGACAATGCCTCCCACTGGTCGGTTGTAGTGAGGACAGAAGCCTTGCATCACGTGTCCCCTCCGGTACACGAGGAGGCAGCCTGTCGCATCTTTTCACCGCAGCAGCTCGAACTCTCAGTGGCGAGGAGTAACGCGTGGGAGGCTCACGCTGCCCCCGCTACTTCCTGCTTCCGCCGCACCGGCGTCACCAAACCGATCTGTAGAAGTCGCCGTCCACAACGTCAAATCCCCATCCACCGGCTTTTGTGATGTTAGTATGAACGAGAGCTGGGCTCGAACCCAGCGTCCCCTGCGTTAGTGGCGAGCGCCTTGCCCACTGCGCCAATCAGCCGCCCATTCATTTAAAGAATCTATAGTTTATACTGTATTGATGATAGGTTTGGGTAGTTTTAATCGTGTAATTTTATATATAATGTATGTACTGTATATGTAAAGGTATATGTTGGCTTTCATTTCAAATGGTACATTCTGCATAATTCAATCCCTGAATTGCAAGTCAGAATGACTAAACTCAAACTCAAACATCAAGAGAGTTAAATCCTTTTTACCGTATCTGGCTAACTTCATAATCCTGCTTGGTGAAATACTCCCAAGAGACGATCAAGTCAAGTCAAGTCAAGAGATTTATTTGTCACGGCATACAAGTATACAATGAAATGCGGGTGGTCTTGCCCGCAACGATGTGCAAATAACATATAATAGAATCAACATTGTGCAATAAACAAGTAACATTGTGCAATAAACAAGTAACATGTTAGGGCATATCGGTATATGTACACAAGTTATTTACAGAGCATGGAGGACATGCTAGGTCCTTTGGTAGTGTCTTTCTGTACATGCTAATTTATACAATCTCCGGTTATACTATACTATTTTTAAAGTGACCTTTCCTTAGTGGCCATAAGTGTGGGCGTGTGCAGCATGAGTGTGTGCTTGCTCATGTTAAAGTGGCTGCTAGTGTGTGAGCGTGTACAGTGTGTGTGTTGTGTGTGTGCTCATGTGTGCTTGTGTGTGGAGAGTTCAGTGTTCAGGGCTCTGATGGCCTGGGGGAAGAAGCTGAGCCGAAGTCTCTCTGTCCTAGCAGCTGGTGTTCGCAGGCGTCTGCCTGACCTCAGCAGCATGAACAGGCTGTTGTTGGGGTGGTGTGGGTCTTTCATTATTCTGCAGGCTCTGGATTTGCACCTCTTGTTGTATAGAACCTGCAGGGGTGGTAGTGCAATACCCGTGGTACGCTCGGCTGAGCGCACCACTCTCTGTAGGGCCTTCTTGTCCTGTGCTGTGCTGTTTCCATACCAGGCAGTGATGTTTCCAGTCAAGATGCTCTTTACAGCTCCGGAGTAGAAGGACTGGAGTATCTTCCCAGATACTCTGAACTTCCTTAACTGTCTCAGGTGGTAGAGGCGTTGCTACGCCTTTTTTACGACTGAGTCTATGTGTGTTGTCCATGTCAGATCCTCTGCAATGTGGACCCCCAGGTACTTAAAGCTGCTCACCCTGTCCACGGTAGCCCCGTTAATCCTCAGTGGTGTGTGTGTCTCCTGCTGTCCTCTTCTATAATCCACGATCAGCTCCTTGGTTTTACCAATGTTCAGGAGCAGGCTGTTGTCCTGGCACCAGCGTTCCAGTACCTCAACCTCCTCCCGGTAGGCCTTCTCGTCGTTGTCCGAGATCAGCCCCACCACCACTGTGTCGTCCGCAAACTTCACTATGGAGTTGGAGCTGAACTTGGCCACACAGTCATGTGTGTATAGTGAGTACAGCAGGGGGCTCAGAACACAGCCCTGGGGGGACCTGATGCTCAGGGTGATGGTGTTGGAGGTCTGACCCCCCACCCTGACCGCCTGGGGCCTTTCACTCAGAAAGTCCAGTATCCAGGCACTCAGAGCGGAGCTCAGACCTAGCTCGATCAGCTTGTCCACCAGTCTGGTGGGGACTATGGTGTTGAACGCTGAGCTGTAGTCAATGAACAACAGTCTCACATAGCCCCCCTTCTGACGGTCCAGGTGAGAGAGGGTGCTGTGCAGTACTTGGGAGACCGCATCGTCAGTGGACCTGTTTGGCCTGTATGCAAATTGCATAGGGTCCATATCACTGGGGAGGGAGGCACAAATGTGATCCTTGACCAGCCTCTCGAAACATTTCATGGCCACAGAGGTGAGTGCCACCGGTCTGTAGTCATTGAGACCTGCTGGGGAGGGTTTCTTTGGTACCGGGATAATGGTGGACATCTTGAAGCAGGCAGGGACCACTGACTCCTTCAGGGATCGATTAAATATGGTGGTGAACACAGGGGCTAGCTGGTTAGCACAGGACTTAAGTATGCGTCCTGTTATTCCATCTGGGCCAGCCGCTTTTCTGGTGTTCACCTGCATAAATGCTCTTCTCACACTGTGTACCGTCAATGAGAGAGCGTCCCCGCCCCCCCCGCGGATGCCCCCCCCCCCTCCACAACAGCCGGCGCGCCAGTGACGTCACTAGCCGTTGAGCTAGCGGCGCCACTGTTTGCACCAAACCGTGCGTAGAAGGTGTTGAGCTGGTCCGCGAGGGAGGCGTCGTCGCTCACCATTGAGGGGGCGCTGACTTTGTAGTCAGTTATCGTCCTCAGTCCCTGCCATAAGCCTCTTGTGTCATTCTGTGCCATTTGTGCCTCCATCTTGTCAGCATATGTCTTTTTCGCAAGTTTAACAGCCTTGCACAGAGTGTAGACTGTTGTCTTGTACTCTTCCATGTTTCCTGACTCTCTGCCAAGGTTATAAGCAGTGGTGCGAGAGTTCAGAGCTGCTCTGATAGTACTGTCCACCCATGGTTTCTGTTTCGGGAACACCCTCGCCTTCTTTGTGGGGACAATACTGTCAGCGAGTGTTGTTATGAAGCTCACAACGGTGTCTGTGAACTCGCTGACGTCACTGGTGCTTCCCTCAAACATTCCCCAGTCGACGTCATCGAGTGCGTCCTGAAGCATGGCCTCTGATTGGTCGCTCCATCTTTTTACCTCACGTGACACGATGGCGTCACGTGATCTTTGTTTGTATGCCGGCACCAGGGTAATGGCGGCATGATCCGACGTGTTCGTTGCTCCCGCTAATGGTGGAGCCGGTACAGCCTTGTATCCGGCTCTGAACGGGGTGTAGCAGTGATCGAGTGTATTCCCTCCCCTTGTGGAGAAGACGATGTGTTAAAAGAAAGACGGCATGACTTTTTTCAAATTCGCCTGATTGAAATCCCCGGCTACAATCATGGCCGCGTCTGGATGTTTGATCTGATGTGTGTTTAGATGATCGTGTAGCTCCGCCAGCGCCCTGGCGACGTTCGCTTGGGGAGGGATGTATACTGCAGTCATGATTACTGCAGTGAACTCGCGTGGAAGATGGAAGGGGCGACATTGGATCGAGAGGTGTTCCATGTCGGGGGAGCATGAACGGGAGAGTACCTGTACCTCCTTAGGGCTAGTCCAGCTGTTGTTGGTCATAAGACAGACACCCCCGGCGATGCTCTTCCCGGAGGCCTCTGTACGGTCCGCTCTGAAGACGGTAAAGGAGTCCGAGGGAGAGACGCTGTGATCCAGAGTCGCTGGTTTCAACCAGGTCTCCGTGAAACACAGGATATTGCAGTCCTTCATCTCTCGCTGGAATCGGACCCGTGCTCGTAAATCATCCATCTTACTCTCTAGCGAACGTGCATTCGCCAGGACGATAGATGGAATAGCCGGACGGTAAGCAGATCTTCTTAGTCTTAATCTAATCCCGCTCCTCTTTCCTCTGTGTTTCTTCTTTGTCCTGCCGCCTTTGCCCCCCTCGTTGTCTTTGTCCCGTTGGCCAGTCTTGGCATGATAAAGTGTCTCTAAACTCCTCTTTGAGTCCGGAGTTTAGGTCAATAAGTGACTGGCGGTCGTATGACGTCCCCGCCAGTGATGTTTCGATAAAAAAAGTAGTAAAAACAAACATAATAACAAAAAATTTGCACATTCGTTGCTGAGCAAAACCCACAGCGACTGACTCGGGTCGCGCCATGATCTATCAACAGAAGCTTGTTGTTTTTGCCCTTTTGTTTCAACTGCTCTTGGTGAAGTGAATGAGAGGAGCTGAGGACTGAGGCTGCGGTTACACTATGGCCAGTTTTCGTTTCGTTTTCAGGGTCAGTTTCGCTTTTCAGAACGCAACGTAATGGCAGGCAAGTTAGACATTGTTTTTGCCTCCTGAGCACAGTGATGTATATACATATAGTACAATGCCAAAGCAGTAGGTGGCAGTAGGTGGCGATGTAGTTCAAACATGAAGGCCATCTTCAACCAATCAGAAAAGTTGAATGTGCCAATACACTTCCTGCAAAAAATCAACAATCCACCATCTTTAAATGCCTCGCGTGAGCCATTTAGCCAACGTAGCATTTATTTTTCAGCAAAGAAAGTGCAATAAAAGTGCAATAAACAAAACGGATACATTCACTGTGTGTTCTGCCTCTCATTTGTTGATGAAACAAAACTAACATCAACACAATTGACCATCAAGAGCGGAGTTTAGTCTCACAAAAAGATTGTCGCCGATTTTGTTAGATTACGTGCTAACGTGATTGGGATATGCCAGTATAACAGTATAGCATTGTGGCTAGCAGCGAAGTTTGTTAGCTTACGTGCTAACGTGATTGGGATATGCCATTATAACAGTATAGCATTGTGGCTAGCAGCTTGGTAACGTTAATGCTAGCAGAATGAATGGATGTAAACTTTATTTAACAGATTGCAGAATGGGTACAATACAATACGGCTCAATACAAACAATTGTTAAGGGAATGCAGACTGTTGTAGCTTGGACTGGGCTCCTTATAACATTAACTTGACAACACATGGTAGCCGCAGCTACTTGGCACAGCTCTGCTGTAAACACTGGAAATAACCGTGCGAGTCTCTACTGCACATGGGCATTGGGCAGAACGGCTCTGTATCCGGCTCGCGCAGATTACATGGCACAATTGTCGGCGAGTTTTGGCGAGTATCCAAAACGGAAACACCTTTTCAGCGTTGCCAGTAGGACAACGCGTTTTCCTGCCAAAAAGGAGTTTCTTTTTAACTTGGACAGCAAACGTAATCATTCAGCAACAAAAACTTTGCTGTATTCCCCAGTGTAACCATGGCCTGAGTTGAAAAGGAACATAGCTTTGAACGTGTGCCTATAATCGTGGCCCTCTTCTGTGGGGAGAAAAGTACAACATCCATTTCCAAAAGGTGGATTACATGAAATGTCAATAGTGTGATTCTGTGACAGAGGAAATTAGTTGATTCCCGACAAAGCAACTTTCTCCAACTGATCTGTACAATGTGGGGTTGGAATTGTCTCGGAGCGCTCATTTGGGCAACAGAAAACGCCAGCTTAACTTACTTCAAAGACTCCTACAGTAGTACTACCTCACCCCAGAAAAATTAATCTGCTGTTATGAGCATGTTTTTCAAAGGAGATCCTTCACTCGTAGGATGTCTTAGGGCTGGGATATATAGCCGAAGGTTTTCTTTGTTTTGACGGTACAACAGTATTTGATGGTAAATGGACTGCGTTATATAAATGGACTGCATTTATATAATGCTTTTATCCAAATTGCTTTACAACATTCACACATTCACTCACACACCGACGGTGGAGGCAACCATTCAAGGTGCCAACCTGCTTATCGGGAGCAGTTAGGGGTTAACTGTCGCCTCGTGATGGTGTTAGGTTTTCCAGTACAAATTAGGCTACAATGTTTTTTTTTAAATATTTTCCTTGTAATACAATTTTCATGGTGCTACTTTATTCAACGTGGTCTTTTCTCATCCAATTTCTCTTCATTACAATGTATGTCCAATTTGTATATAAATATTGGATTTAATTTAAACACTATGGGGAAAATTCAACAAGAATGGATTGCAGCCACTAATAGCACCCTTAACTGCGTGTGATTTGCGCCCGCTATGTGCTCCGTCTTAAGGACCTATTCACTAAATATATTGCACGAATGATATACTAGCGCAAACACGCCCATCCAGAGCAGGGGACACAACCAGGCTGGATAAGATGGTCAGGAAGGCCAGTAGCGTGGTTGGGGTGGAGCTGGACTCCCTAGCGAGGGCGGCGGAGAGGAGGAGCCTTGCTAAGCTCCAGGCCATCAGGGAAAACCCCTCCCACCCACTATACACAGACTTGGCTGCCAGGAGGAGCACGTTCAGTGCCAGGCTCACACTACCTAAATGCAGCACTGAACGGCACAGGAAGTCCTTCATTCCAACAGCCATCAGACTATACAATGCATCACTGTGCCTCACTGCATCACTGAGCACAGAGTGACAGTTACCATCTTCCTGGACTTTTTGAAACAGCACTGTGCAATATTACACAGACCTCAGTATATTTTTACTGTATTTATTTACTGTATATTTTATTCCATTTTTATTCTATTTTATTCTACTCTTATCTTAGGCAATTTGATTTGATTTGTTTTGTTATTCTTATTCGTGACCTGTTCTGTCTAAATGTTTAAATGTTTAAATGTTGAGCGATTTGCAGTGTAAAATTTCCCTCGGGATAATAAAAGTATTTCTATTCTATTCTATTCTATTCTATTCTATTCTATACGGTGTTGCAGCGGAGTGCAATTTGATCCTGATATCTGGCAGCGCAGTTGGCTCGCGGAGCATCCGAGTGCAATTTGCTCCTGATATGGTAAAATTTTTGAAATACTGCCCATGCAACAGTATGCATGTCCTAGGACAATGGCAGACAGAAAACGAAAGCTTCGATTCTCTGATCGCAAATTATAAAAGCATAGACGCGACCCGGAAACCCAGAAACCCAAAATGAGGGAGAGGGAATCAATAGCTCTTCATTTCTATAACAGATGGACTTAACAGGGCGGCTACGTGGCGCAGTGGGCAAGGCACTCGCAACGAATGCTGGAGACTAGGCTCGAACAGGATGCCTCCTGTTCGAGCCCCGCTCTCCACATTGCTTTCAGTTTAGCTGGTCGTCCACAGTAATACACATTGGCCGTATTACGGGGAGGGAAACTGAAGGGTGGGGATCGGGCGTTGTGGACAGCGACTCCTACAGGTCGGTTGGTGTGCCTGCGCAGTAGAATCAAGAAGCGACGAGGGCGGGGCCCCTCCAAAGCCCAGATCCCCGACGCTGAAAGATCGAGCCGCGCAGGTGAAAAGATGCGACGGCTGCTACCTCGAGTATCGGAGGGGACTCGTGCTATGTATGACTTAGTCCACATTGCAGCCGGCTTGTGGGAGGCAAAAAACAACGTTCGAAGACAGGGGAGGGTTGAATTGGACGATATGAAAATTGGGATGGGAGAAAAATAGAAAATGGGAGAAAAAGTGGATAAAAAAAACAGATGGACTTAACAGTATTTTTCACCATTTGGATTTTGTTTATTTCGTAATGTATAGAGCTTTCTTAATTTGTATTTTCATGACACAATTGCACAAAAAGCATAATATTGATGGCGGTAACGCATACCTCTGCACGGATCCATGATGGTATACCTTAAAATACGATATACCTCCCAGCCTTAGTACATCTCCTTCCTCAGTCACTTTTCATCCAGTAACCTTCAAAAAGCTGACTGTACTCTATAGACCCTCCTCTGTGTCTCTCCTGACCCTCCTCTGTGTCTCTCCTGACCCTCCTCTGTGTCTCTCCTGACCCTCCTCTGTGTCTCTCCTGACCCTCCTCTGTGTCTCTCCTGACCCTCCTCTGTGTCTCTCCTGACCCTCCTCTGTGTCTCTATAGACCCTCCTCTGTGTCTCTCCTGACCCTCCTCTGTGTCTCTCCTGACCCTCCTCTGTGTCTCTATAGACCCTCCTCTGTGTCTCTCCTGACCCTCCTCTGTGTCTCTCCTGACCCTCCTCTGTGTCTCTCCTGACCCTCCTCTGTGTCTCTCCTGACCCTCCTGTGTGTCTCTCCTGACCCTCCTCTGTGTCTCTCCTGACCCTCCTCTGTGTCTCTCCTGACCCTCCTCTGTGTCTCTCCTCACCCTCCTCTGTGTCTCTCCTGACCCTCCTCTGTGTCTCTCCTGACCCTCCTCTGTGTCTCTCCTGACCCTCCTGTGTCTCTCCTGACCCTCCTCTGTGTCTCTCCTGACCCTCCTCTGTGTCTCTCCTGACCCTCCTCTGTGTCTCTCCTGACCCTCCTCTGTGTCTCTCCTGACCCTCCTCTGTGTCTCTCCTGACCCTCCTCTGTGTCTCTCCTGACCCTCCTCTGTGTCTCTATAGACCCTCCTCTGTGTCTCTCCTGACCCTCCTCTGTGTCTCTCCATCCTGGCTCTCCCTTTCTCATCACGGCTCTCCTCCACTACGGGGGACGTGGCGACTGTGGGAACTCCTTGGTGATGTGCGGTGATTCTGAATAACTAAGAAGCTGCTAGATTTAGAGGGCAGGCTAACCTGCAGCTAATGAAGCCACCAAAGGCCCGGGGATCAATAATAATGAAACACAGTGCGGGTGCTAACGGTGCAGCAGGCACATCTGGAACACCGATCGATTAAAGGTGCAGGCACATCTGGAACACCAATAGATTAACTCATTCGCGGCCAGACCCGAGATATCTCGGGTTAACTCGCCCGCGCTTGAGCGCCAAACCCAAACCCTCACCAGATCCGGACCCATCACACTCACCATCAATGACTCCCCCATCACCCCCTCCCCCCTAGTCCGAAACCTTGGTGTCCTCCTTGACCCCACCCTCTCATTTGACCCCCACGTCCGCTCCATCGTAAAAATATCATACTTTCACCTCCGCAACATTGCAAAAATCCATCACTGGGGGGGGCAGGTGGCGCACGGAGATTACGTTCGTCACCAACACCGGGAGACACTAGGATTCGCCTGTTCGAATCCAGCTCCCGGCGTTGCTATCAGCTTGGCTGGCCCCTCACACTGATACAATTGGCCGTATCAGAGGGTGGGAAAGCTGAAGGGTGGGTCCTGGGCGTTGTGGACAGCGACCCCTACAGTTCGGTCGGGGCGCCTGCTCAGCGAGGGCTGGAACTGAGGAGAGATAGTGTGGCCTCCCTCACTGTCCCGACATCCAAACTCAAAAACGTTGGTGATCGGGCCTTCTCTCGCACTGCACCCCGACTCTGGAACTCCCTCCCTCAGTCCATCAGAGACTCCCCTACACTCTCCACCTTCAAAGCTCGCCTCAAAACCCACCTGTTCTCCCTTGCCTTCAACCCCCCCCCCACCCATAACTAGAGATGTTCCGATACCATTTTTTCCTTTCTGATCCGATTCCGATACCTAAGCTTTGGGTATCGGCCGATACCGATACTTATCCGATACCAGTGCATACATTAAAAATTAAAAAAATATTATATAAATTATAACACTTTTTTAATTTTTGTTAATACAGCTACTGTTTTATATATACTGTTTTTTAGTAATAACTATAAAGTAATGGTATTTATTCAACAACAGGTGATTGTATAGATTAGTATTAGTATTGAAAACTATCTCAATGAGTTCACCCATGGAAAGGTTGTTGGCACATTAGTTCCACACGGACATTATTCGTTGCTGCACTTGCTTCCACAAGAAGGCTCCGTTTAGTACCAGAGGCTCTGTTCTGTTGTTGTGATTTTTGCACAATAAATATTCAACATTCTCTTTTGAGATTCCGCCTCAGACTCTTATAATTTGGCACTAAAAGCTAAACATTGTCACCGATATGGCTGTCCGCAACATGTCATTAATTGTGTACGCGACGTGCAATTGTGCAATGACAATGTTAACGTGAGCTAGGTTAGCTAGCATGAGCTACCGGTATATGGAAAGACTGTAATGTTACTGGTGACATTGTGATTTAACTTGGAATACTCCTTTACCAACTTGCTGTACTTTGCTTGCAGGTCTGCAGCCATTATTGCTGGATTATGAATAGCCCCAACTTTAGCCAAGGTAACGTTAAAGCTAGCTTTCGGTTAGCTGTTCAATGCTAATAACACCAGCCACCAAGCGAACTCATCAGAGCTCCCCGTCAACAGCGATCTGTCGGGACGATGGCATTTTAATAAAGTATCTGCTCTGCTGTTAAAATGACAAATGGCAATTGACACTTTAATTCACGGTCGATTAAGCACACGTTTGTTTTATAATGCTCACTCGGCGAGTAGGGTATATCTGCAGAGCCACAGAGCCCAACGTCCGCAGTGTTGTTGATAAATTACTTCATATGGTATTGGAGCGCAACATTAGAGGGTATTCGCCGATACCGATCCCAGCATTTTAGGCAGTATCGGCGGCATTTCCGATACGGTATCGGAACAACTCTACCCATAACCCCCCCCCCCCCCTCCAACCTGATTGATGTCTCCTGTCTTTTATGCTATCATGCTATCTTCCCTGTTGGTCCCCCATGGTCTCATCTTCCTTTTGTTTTTGTTTCTTTGTTGCTTCTTTGTTTTTGTTTCTTTGTTTTTGTTTCATTGTTTTTACTTTGCTCCCGACTGTTGTCAGCGACTTCGGGTCATTGAGAAGCGCTATATAAATTAAATGAATTATTATTATTACTATTTAAAAGTCGGGTTTTCATCGTTATTTCTTTTATTCGATATTTCCATTCATTATCCATCCAGGGAGCCTGGTGTTATCATAGGGAATGAGTCTGAGATTGCAAAAGTCCAATACCGCCGCCTGGTAGGATGCGGCCGGTATTGCACATCCTTTGAAACTCTGTGTCTTGGGCTGTGTGTCGATTATATGCGTCGACTTTTCCATGTCAGGCAAGGGGAGTGGTTGTCCCGATCGGCTTGAGGAGCATCAAATGCTCCAGATCGATGATGTATGGTGGATTATGTTGGCGACGCGATCGACACCAATACTGGGACTCGCAATCAGATAATTGGAATATTCTTTTTGGGGCAGATCCTAGTCATGGTAAGGGCTATATGATATAAATCTTGCGTTGATCAAAGCATGCCTTCATTGCGATCCGAGCGTATGTGTAATGCTAGTCCATAACGTATTCTGTTGGTGACGATCAAAGCATAAAAAAACAACCCCCCCCTCCCCACCCTTTCATGCATTCATGATGGACATAATACCTATCATATGCATTTGATTTTTTTATTGTAGCGTGTGTAGGGACGTAACGCCAATGCATTTAGTATAATACACGTTGGGGGCTATTACCAGGCTCCCATGAATTACCCTAAAACCATACTTTTTTTTTGATCCACTTTTTCTCCCATTTTTCCATATTTTTCTCCCATCCCAATTTCGTATCATCCAATTCAACCCTCCCCTGTCACGAACGCTGTTTCTTGCCTCCCACAAGCCGGCTGCAATGTGGACTAAGTCATACATAGCACAAGTCCCCTCCGGTACCTGAGGTAACAGCAGTCGCATCTTTTCACCTGCGCAGCTCGATCTCTCAGTGTCGAGGAGTAACGCGTGGGAGGCTCACGCTGCCCCCGACACTTCCTGATTCTACTGCGCAGGCGCACCAACCGACTTGTAGGAGTCGCTTGTTCACAACGTTCGATCCCCACCCTTCAGTTTTCCCTCCCCGTAATACGGCCAATGTGTATTACTGCGGACGACCAGCCAAACTGAAAAACAATGTGGAGAGCTGGATTCGAACACGCGAATCCTAGCGTCTCCACACTGGTGGCGAGTGCCTTGCCCACTACACCACCTAGCCGCCCCCCTAAAACCATACTTATATTCACCATGGTATAAAACGGGAATGGATGCATTTTTTTTTCTCACATATTGAACGATAGATACTCAATGTCAAATGGGCAATAGTATTGTATCCATAGCTATAATATATAATATAGTTATAGCCCAGCAAACACTGCCACGTATTCCTATACTTTAAAGCGTTGGCCTTTCAACCACATAGTACACAGCGCCCTCTGGCGCTGAATGAGTTAAAAGTGCAGGCACATCTGGAACACTGATAGATTAAAGGTGCAGGCACATCTGGAACACCGATAGATTAACACATCCAGTGCCACGCCTCTTATTCATCGTTAACCCCTCATGCCACCTATTAACCCCATGTAAACGGTCACCTTGTTTGTAGAGCTAAATCTATATTCTAATAGCCATGGATTCAATACTATAGTCATTTGACACTGGGTTTCTTCTGGTCAAGATGCAAAAAATGAATATTTTTTCCATCCATACGTTCCCGTGTTATACCGTGGTGAATATAAGTATGGTTTTAGAGCTGCCTAGGGTAATTCATGAAATGCTGAGTAATAGCACGCAACGTGTATTACATTGTGGACTCTACCGCTCCTCGCCTGAACCCGCTATTGTTCCGGATTCAAGTCCACATTATCGGTATTATGTTCCATCATGAACGCATGAAAGGGGGGGTGGGGGGGGTCGTTTCTGATTATTCAAGCGTCGGTAACGGCATTCGCATTGAACACTAGACACGGTTACCAGCCAATCGCTAAGAAGGCATTGCAGGATCAGGCTAGAATTGACGTCGAATCGCTCTTACCTTTGGCCGAAAGTAATCCAAAAAAAATATTCCAATTTCTTGATCGCCATCTGGTAGATCCAATCCCCATTTGATCGACGTTATAAACGACCATAACATACGGATCAAGCATAATTGACAGGCTTCGATGTGACCGGCTGAACTGTGTTGCCTCCCGAGAACAAAGCAGAGGATGCCGCCGCCTGGTAGGATGCTGCCGGTAGTGCACCTTCGGATTCCTACTATGCATTTGCAGCCAACGCACATCACCCTGAGAATGAATCGGGTATTAAAATCGAAAAAAAGGAAAAACGACCCAGAAACGAGAATCTTCGTTTACGGCACTGAGCGGTTGGGGCACAGAAACGAGAATTCTTGTGAACGGCACTCAACGTGTTAAATGTGCAGGCACATCTGGAACACGGATAGATTAAAATAATATTTTTTGTAGTTGCGGCTGGGTGGCGCAACGGACATTACGCTCGTCACCAACGCAAGAGACACCAGGTTCAAATCCGGCTGTCGGCGTTACCTCCGGCTTGGGCCGGCCGTCATACTGGCTCAATTGGCAGAGTCAGCGGGTGGAAGTCGATGGGTGGTAATCTGGACGTTGTGGACAGCGACTCCTACAGGTCGGTTGGGGGACGCCTGCACAGCAGAGACAGGAAATGGCGGGGGTAGTGTGAGCCTCCCATGCGTTACACCTCGCCAATGAGAGTCCGCGCTGGCAGGTGAAAAGATGTGACAGGCTGCCTCCTTGTGTACCGGAGGGGACACGTGATGCAAGGCTTCTATCCTCCCTACAACCGACCTGTGGGGGGCATATGCGAGCAACGTTCAAGACAGGGGAGGGGAGAATTGGAAACAGCGAAATTGGGATGGGAGAATCTTTTTTTGAAAAATAAGGAGAAAAAGTGGATAAAAAAAGATTTTTAATATTTTTTGTATACAGTGCGATGGGGGGGGGGGGGGGGGGGTGGGGGGGGAGATGGCTTATTCAATAAACAAGTGCTTCTCTGTCCACATCAACCTTATTTTCCCTTCACAGGTTATTTCATGGACACGCTGCATGTACAGGGATGAAAACCAGGGCACGGAAAAAAGTCTGTCACTTTGTTGACTGGCTGGTCCATGCAGCACAACGCACACACGTTAGCCATCTCTCCTCCACCAGCCCTGCACCAGCCAGGACATAAAAGCAGCTCTCAGCAGAGGAAAATGAAATATAATTGAAAAAAGGCATGTGTGCACCTGGACACACACACACACACACACACACACACACAGGGTCTACGGTTTAGGACATGTGCGCGGCACACAGGTGCCCACATGCACAGCTTGAAGTGCTGACGAGCTAATCCCCTCCTCTTCACCAGACACCATGAGAGCCACCGCTCCTCTTCCATGCGGTGTTCCCTTGGCATGAGGGCAACAGACGCGGCATGGCGGCCTACAGTACACGCGGTTCTCCCAGCCCGTCCCCCCCTGCTCACCTCCACGCCGGCCGTACCCCCTTTCTAGGACAACACCCAACAGGAGGCACATGTTTTAGAGTGTGCGAGAGATGCGTGTGTGTGTGTGAGTGTGCGTGTGTGTGTGTGTGTGTGTGTGTGTGTGTGTGTGTGTGTGTGCGTGTGTGTGTGTGTGTGTGCGTGTGTGTGTGTGTGTGTGTGTGTGTGTGTGTGTGTGTGTGTGTGTGTGTGTGTGTGTGTGTGTGTGTGTGTGTGTGTGTGTGTGTGTGCAACGATGATATTAGATCACACACGCACAGCACACTGTGGTGTGATTGCTGCTCTGGCAGGTTTCAGACCCAGCGTGAGACAGTGCTCCTCCCACTCATTAAAAGAGATATGGAAGGGAACCCGATATAATAAATAAATAACAGACATCCTGCCCGCAAAACATAATAGGATATCACCCCATACGGAGAGACTATTCATATTCAGCACTTTGATATCGCGGAGAGCCCGTCTTGTGACAGTGATGGGGAGGGACGTCTTCATATCAGCGCGGTCGGTTTTCACTTTCAGACTGATAAAGGCGAGCGGCCATTAAATTAGTCGCTTGTCCCCCGGAGGCCCGTGATCGAGAGGGGGGGGGGGGGGGTAGCGGGAGGGAGGGGTGAGCAAGGGGTTAATGCTCAATTGCTAAATCTGCTCCAGTCTCTGCACTCTGAGAAGGCCTGATAAAAGTATGTCCGAGGCAACATGACAAAGTGGGTTAGGAGGCAAACAAGAGGGCGCCGCCAGAAATGAGGAACCTTGTACCCCCCCCCCCCCCCCCCCCCCCCAAAGGAGAAATTAGGGAAAACGTGGCATTGTTGAGATGAAGCACGAGTGGGAGACTGAGCTCCCTCTTTCTCTCCTTTCCATGTCTCTCCCTCCCTCTCTCTTGTTTGGCGTATACAAGCTCCCTCGTCCCATCCTTGACGCTGAAATGTGTTGCCGGAGAGGAGTGCTCAGGGACGCTTGTGTGACGACAGCAATCCAATTTCCATATGAACAATTACCCTGCTGTCAGGGCTGGCAGTTCATTTATTTCAATTTGACTGACTGGGAGAGCCACACACTCATCACGCCAGCCAGCGTGCATTCAGGGCACCAGCAGGCTCGCACACACACACACACGGGCGTGGATAGGGCCTGGTCCGTTCGATAGAGAGAGGAGACCCGGACACCTTGGCCTGGATATGTTTAAAAGCCTGTGACACCACCCTGTGCCCCGAGGAGCAGCGAGATCATACATGGGCCTACCGTTAGACAACTGTGTCTCTGTTCCTCCACACCACACGTGTGATGTATGTTCTACCCCCAACCCCCTCCACCACAGACTAACCTCTGCAGCCATCCAGGCACAGCGCTTTTCCTCATTAGGACTGATAGCCTGTTTGTGTGTCTGTCGCCGCTCTCAAGGTGCCTGCTATCTTCTTCGTCCTGCCAGCTGGACACTTGAGTACAGAACCACAACCAAACACACACTTCTTGGGCACAGCAAAAGCACGCACACACCTCTCTCTCTCTCTCTCTCTCTCTCTCTCTCTCTCTCTCTCTCTTTCTCTCTCTCTCTTTAAACCTCCTTCCCCCTGTCTCACCACCTCTGTGTCTCACTCACTTCAATCTCATGACAAACACAAACACACATTCCCTCCCAGTCCCCGAGCAGCAGCGGCAGCAGGTTGGGCTAATCTCCCAGTGCTATAACTGGCCTGTCCCCCAGCTGAATGAGGGAGCTCTCCAGCGGGACGGAGTGGCAGTTTGCAGGGTGTGGACACAGCTGGCGGACGAGGGAAGATTAAACCGATGTGCCGGGGCAGACGAGATATACCTGCAGCCAGCCGGAGCTTCCAGACACTCACTAACACACACCAACACACACCAACATACACTAACACACACCAACACACACCAACAGACACCAACATACACTAACACACACCAACATACACCAACACACACCAACACACACCAACAGACACCAACATACACCAACATACACTAACACACACCAACATACACCAACACACAGACACCAACACACACTAACAGACACTAACAGACAACACTAACGATTATTTTGTTATCGATTAATTTATCAATAATTTTGTATCGATTAGTCAATGATTAATTTACCAGAAAAACAACAACAATTGATTCTATTTGCAATTGAATATTTCTAAATGTTTTACTACTATCCTTATGGCACTGGGGTAGGTACTAGTTGCCTCTTTGACACCACCTACTGAATACCCAGAGTAGGAGATGAGCCATGAAGTTTGTAAATGCTGTGTAGTGTGGGTGCCTACTGTACATGAGTAGGGTGAGTAACCTGCATGCCATTACTGCTTTTTATCTATTGACTCATTATAGCTACTTCATTATCTTGAAATAATATAACACCAGCCCTTTACTATGCCATTGTTTATCATAACATACAATGTATCCATGCCATTTATACTTTTTTTTATGTTTATGTAAATATCAACATTATCTGGCCATCCTCAGTAAATCAAACTCCTCTGACCTCAGGTCTTT
Organism: Notolepis coatsorum; assembly: GCF_963971535.1. NCBI lineage: Eukaryota > Metazoa > Chordata > Actinopteri > Aulopiformes > Paralepididae > Notolepis > Notolepis coatsorum. Next base: position 88,958,690 of record NC_140182.1, on the reverse strand, counting down.
CCAAAGATCAAAGAGATGGAACGTGCGAATGCTATTATGAAATGACAATTGCACGTTGCGCATGTTATGACTTTGAACGTCTGCCATTTCCATATTTCCAATATGCAAATCGACAAAATGGTTGCAGCCCTAATTAACACACACTAACAGACACTGACACACACAAACACACTAACACACACACACAACAATACACGCTAACAGACACTAACAAACACTAACACACACAAACTCACATTAACAGACACCAACACACACAAACACACACACATACACACACTAACAGACGCAGGCAAAGATGTACTCACGTTTCTTCACTAATCAACTCGCATCCATATCAAACACAGTAACTCCACAAGCGTTCCCTTGGCAGGCACGTACACACACACACACACACGTACACACACACGTACACACACACACACACACACACACACACACACACACACACACACACACACACACACACACACACACACACACACACACACACACACACACACACACACACACACATCCAATGCACAGTCATGCCGTCCACAATTAAGAAGTCAGACCGGGAGATTGCCTGGTGGGAAGGAATCTATTACACACGTTATTGGTTATAATGATTTCACTTCACCAGCATAAACGCCAATGAGCCATGAAGGTATCGTGTAATGTGGTTTAGTCTCACTGCCCGCTTTCCATTGGTTTCAAGATCTGATCTCCTCTAAGATTGATTGCTGGCCTGTCCTTATTATTAGAAAGAGTCCATATGAGTTTGTACCAACCACATACTGGTGGGGGAGAGGTTCACAACCCAGCCTGCTAGCCACCTCCCACTGGTGTGTTGATGGTGACGTGACACAAAACACAGGTAGACTGTTTGCAGTGTATCACAGGTAAATAGAATACACCGTGTGTGATGGTCTATGATGTGTGTGTGTGTGTGTGTGTGTGTACGTGTGTGTGTGTGTGCATGTGTGTTTGAGAGAGCAGAGGCTTTTGTGCTTTGTCCAGGCTTGTGAGAACTGAATCAGAGAGAGTTAAGCTTATAGGGAAGGAGGGACAATGGGATAGAGGGATAAAAGAGAGAGAGACAACAGAGAGAGAGAGAGAGAGAGAGAGAGAGAGAGAGAGAGAGAGAGAGAGAGAGAGAGAGAGAGAAGAGAGAGAGAGAGAGAGAGAGAGAGAGAGAGACCCCCCACACACACACATACAGGTTCAATAGCTGCTTTGTGTACGCTGGCAGCTGGCTGTCAATCATAATCCATGAGTCAGTCAGAGTGCGGCTGGTAACTGAGCATTCTGTTTTGAGATATCAATACAGCTTTATCCACAAGAAGATTCCTGTTTTGAGAAATCAACGCAGCCTTATTCACTAGAAGATTCGGTAACACTTTATAATAACACTCAGTTATAGAGTAGGTCTATATATAGACCTTTATATTATAAGGTATTTGTAGATAATGAACTAATCATGAACAACCCATTTATATACATTCGTAAATGATTATTAAATAATTTATAACTATATTTGTATAACATTTACAAATTAGTTCTACATTATTTATAACTCATCAACATTGTTTGTACTTGATTTGTTCATCATTAAATAATGTTGTTTAATGTGTAGTAACACATTTGTAGATGCTTTGAAAAATGGATATGAAGAAACGACTATACTGTACCTCCATTTATTTGTTCATGTTCAACAAATGATTTGTAAAACATTCTTAAAATATCTATAAATCATTTGCAGATGTTATTGTGTGCCCTAATCTAAAGTGAAGACTATGCATCATTAACAAATGTCTAATAGTTTCTTTATTTGTGGACTTTTATGAATACACACAAAGCAATTACCAGACTTGGCTTTTCATGTTTAACAAATTATTTGTTAAGACATTCATAAAACATTTATAAATCATTTGCAGATGCTATTGTGTGCCCTAATCTAAAGTGAATACTATTTATTAGGGCTGACCCCTATTAGTCGAATAGTCGACTAATCGATCGAAAGGAGCCGTAGTCGACCAGGTGTTGCAGCCGGACCAGAGAGACTGAGCTGGGACGTTGAAGCTGGACCAGCTGTGGAGGCCTTGTTAGCAATACTAGCATGAGCCTCGCTAGACCTCCGAGCCTCGCCAACTCTCGGAGGTCTGCGAGCTGCGGGAGCTAGGCTAACTGTGGGGCCTGGACTCACTGTGGGGGAAATGCTAGTTGGTTAAACCCGGCTAGCCACCGAGCCTAAGCTATATATAATATATAATATAATGCAGGACCTGCTCAGAGGTCTTTAATTGGCATGCAATTATCCTCAACACACACACACACACACCGGAACACACACGCATACATTGTCTCTGTAGGATCGCCCATGCGATTCGTCTCTGCGATTAACCCATCCCGTTGTCCTTCCCCCCCAAGGGCAGCCAGGAGCAGACAGGCGTCAACGTGAGCCGCGCCAAGGGACCAATCCAAGTGCTCCTGTCCGTCTTCGTCAAGGAGGCCACAGCGTTAGCGATCTGTTGTTGTGCATGTTTTTCCATTGGGTTTATCTTATCGGGGGGAAACCCTTGCGAGCACGGGGAGAACATGCAAACTCCACACAGAAAGGCCAGGGAGATACCCCACCTGGGTACCTGGCATCATGGAAACCTGGTCCCCAAGCGGGAATCGAACCCTGGACCTTCTTGCTGTGAGGCGACAGTGTTTAACCACTACACCACCGTGCCGCTGTGGGAACTGTGCTACCTGTAGCTGGGGAGGCCCTGCTAGCTGCAGGAACAATGTTAGCTGGGAAGGCCTGGCTAGCTGCAGAGGCTAAGCTAGCAGTGGGGACTGTGCTAGCTGGGGAGGCCTGACTAGCTGCAGAGCCTAAGCTAGCAGTGGGGACTGTGCTAGCTGGGGAGGCCTGGCTAACTGCAGGAACAATGCTAGCTGGGAGGGCCTGGCTAGCTGCAGAGGCTAAGCTAACAGTAGGGGCTGGGTTAGCTTTGGAAGCCTGGCTAGCTGCATAGCCTAAGCTAGCAGTGGGGACTATGCTAGCTGGGGAGGCCTGGCTAGCTGCAGAGGCTAAGCTAGCAGTGGGGGCTGGGTTAGCTTTGGAAGCCTGGATAGCTGCATACCCTAAGCTAGCAGTGGGGACTGTGCTAGCTGGGAAGGCCTGGCTAACTGCAGGAACAATGCTAGCTGGGAGGGCCTGGCTAGCTGCAGAGGCTAAGCTAACAGTAGGGGCTGGGTTAGCTGTAGATGCCTGGTCAGCTGCAGAGGCTAAGCTAGCTGTCGGGGAAAGACTAGCAGCTCCTGTCATGATAGCCTTCTTCTTAGGCTTGCTAGCCTTCTGAGGCTTGCTAGCTGTACATGCTACGCTAGCCATAGGAACAGTACTAGCAATAAGAGCCTTACTAGTTGTAGAGGGTAGAGCAGAAAAAAACCTGAGGTCTGCGACCTGGCCGGCCAAAACCGTGATCCGTGGCACCTGTTCCGGACTCTCATCCGCGACGGATCGGATCAGCTGCAGTAGGAAGACCCATTTAGCAGGGGCGTAGGTAGCAAGATACCCATTCAGCATGCCAACTATGATGCTCAATGTCTCTGCCACTCTGTCCGCTGGGTTCTTGGTTGGTGGTGACATTCTGTTACGATGGGGTGGCGAGGGAAGGAGAGGAGAACCCAATATGCGGAATGGAGTGGAAGGAGGAAACGGAGACGGCAGTTTGCTCTTCTCAAACACTGTGTTCTTTTTATTATAAGAACCACGAGAGCAATAATAGGTCACAAGACCAAAACAAAAGTAAAGAAGCTGAAGCTAAACAGGCAACAAAACGGAACACTAATATACACTTACTTAGACAGTACAACACTACAGGGCAAGGACGACGTCGGCAGGAACAGGGTTTAACGGAGGAATGTCACCACACAGAGAAGCAGACCGAACACACATATAAACTGACCAATTACAATTGGCCACAGCTGGCCAGGCCAGTCTAAAACACACAACCAACTAAACACAAAAACAAATTACAAAACCACAAGCAGACAGGGGAAACACATCACACAAGGGAAGGGACATTCAATAACACACACCATGAAATAACATTAATTATATTCATCAATATAGTCAATATCGGTGTGATGATTGCCTGCACCATCTGAGTCATCTGGCCACTAGAGGGAGGTAGGAGACCAGGTAGGAGACCACTGTTCCCACTGTGACCACAATCTACATTGTGGCCACTGATTCCATTGTCCTCCCTGGAACCGTTACAATATAGTGTAACCTGGGGGACACTAGGACCCAGGAGTACCCTGGCCAGGTATTGCCAGAGTATGTAGAAGAAGTCTCATGCGAGCCTTGACTTCACGTTCGTTGCCATCTGTTTGAATGGAAGCTGCACGTTATACATTAGCAGAGCCAAGTTATTCGTGCTGCCCCACGCTGATGGAGGCGCAGTGTTCAGGGTAACAGAGCATGAGGTGAGGCGGACCTTTAAAAAAGTGAATATCAGGAAGGCAGCAGGTCCAGACGGCATCCCCGGCCGCGTCCTAAAAGTCTGTGCCGACCAACTGGCCCCAGTATTCACTGACATATTTAACCTGTCCTTAGAACAGGCTGTCATCCCCACCTGCCTGAAGAAGTCCACTATTATCCCTGTACCCAAAAAATCCAAGCCTGCTTGCCTCAACGACTACCGCCCTGTAGCTCTCACCTCCATAGCCATGAAGTGCTTCGAGAAGCTAGTAAAGGGCTACATCTGCTCCTCCCTCCCCATCAACATGGACCCCCTGCAATTTGCATACCGCCCCAACAGGTCCACGGAGGACGCCATATCCCATGTGCTGCACACAGCAGCATCACACCTGGACAAGAGGCAGGGGAACTATGTGAGAATGCTATTCATCGACTACAGCTCGGCATTCAATACCATAGTCCCCTCCATACTCATAGCCAAGCTCAGGGACCTGGGCTTGGGCTATGACCTCTGCCAGTGGGTCTTGGACTTCCTGACTGGCAGACCCCAGGTGGTGAGAGCAGGCAACTGCACCTCCTCATCCATCACCCTCAACATAGGGGCCCCCCAGGGCTGTGTTCTGAGTCCCCTCCTCTACTCCCTGTACACACACGACTGTGTGGCTCAGTGGAGTAGCAATACAATCGTCAAATTTGCTGACGACACAGTGGTGGTGGGCCTGATCTCTGCCAACGACGAGAGGGCCTACCTGGAAGAGGTCAAGGTCCTGGCGGGATGGTGCCAGGAAAACAGCCTCTCCCTGAACGTCAGCAAAACAAAGGAGATGATTGTGGACTTCAGGAGGTCGGGGGTCAAGGACTACAGCCCCCTCAGCATCGACGGGGCACCGGTTGAGAGAGTCAACAGCTTTAAGTACCTCGGAGCCTACATATCCGAGGACTTGACATGGACCACACACATTAACAGTGTTGTGAAGAAGGCACGACAACGCCTCTACTTCCTCAGGCGCCTAAGGAAGTTCCAAGTCAGCCAGAAGATCCTTAAGAACTTCTACTCATGTACAATAGAGAGCATCTTGACCGGCAACATCACCTCCTGGTTTGGGAATAGCACTGCACAAGACCAAAGCAGACTACAAAGAGTGACACGTTCAGCCGAACGCACAATTGGAGGGGGGCTCCCCACCCTCCAGAACATTTACTACAAGCGTTGCAAGGGCAAGGCTAAGAGAATCATTAAAGACTCCAGTCACCCGAACAACTGCCTCTTTGAACTGCTGCCGTCAGGCAAGCGATACAGGAGTCTCAAGGCGAGCACAGAAAGACTCAGAAGAAGCTTCTATCCCCAGGCCATCAGGCTGCTAAACGAACAATGAATGAACACTACACAACAACAACCACCAAACGCACATAGCACACACATCCACACGCACACACTCACTTTAAACAAACACACTGTAGCACCCACTCCACACACTTATAGCACACACCCACTTTAAACAAACACACTGTAGCACCCACTCCCCACACTTTATATTTATGGATGAAGGATTGCACTACAACTCGTACACCTTACTGTAAATTGTACCTAAAATTGTACCTCATCCCATTTCTGCTTTGCACTAGATAGTACTGTACATTAGTACACTGCATAGTATTGTGTATTGTATATTATATGGTAACTCAGAACATTGTACATATGTCTATACCGAACACTGTGACCTCATTTTCTTCTTCTAAAATTCATGCTATATTATGTTATTATGTTATTTGATACTATCTTGTCTAGCACAGTCTCTGGAGCGTAACAGTAAGAAGCATTTTGTATGAAAGTATTCTGTACTTCTGTATGACAACTATTAAAGAACTTGAACTTGAACTTGAATTGAGAGTTGTAGGTCGGCAATTATGGAATAGATTTACCAACAAAAAAGGTGTTTAGCCTGCTCATACCTTAAAAGCGCAGGGCAGCATGAATAACTTGGTGATCACGCTGTTACCCGGTTCCTGTCTTGTTGTGCTCTTTGTTGTTAGCCGTTCACAGAACACATGTTTAAGTAGCACACTGTCTTGTCGGAGTTTCTATCACTCCTTGTGTTGGAGGATAGTTTTCATTCATAGTGTTTTTGTTTTGTAGGGCAATTAGTTTGTTTTTAGACTTGCCATTTCCCTTTGTTTGTTGAGCCACTCTGACCTACATTAAAGGAGCCGTGCTCACTTCAAGATTCAACTGTTGTTGTCGTCTCTCCTCTGCTAGTCTGCGCCTGGGTTTGTCTCTGTCCACTATTAGAATGCCTAATCGTAACAGGTACAGTATAGTAGTTTTTTCATATCCATTTTTCAAAGCATCTACAAATGTGTTACTACACATTAAACAACATTATTTAATGATGAACAAATCAAGTACAAACAATGTTGAATAATGAATAATGTAGAACTAATTTGTAAATGTTATACAAATATATAAATGATTTAATAATAATTTACGAATGTATATAAATGGTTTGTTCATGATTAGTTCATTATCTACAACCGAAGATTCCTGTTTTGAGATATTCACAAGAACATTCCTGTTTTGAGAAATCAACGCAGCCTTATTCACTAGAAGATTCCTGTTTTGAGATATTCACTAGAAGATTCCTGTTTTGAGATATCAACTAAGCCTTATTCACTAGAATATTCCTGTTTTGAGATATCAACACAGCCTTATTCACTAGGGAGATTCCAGCAGGCCACAATAATATGTCTACAACATCTACAGACGAATGGCCCAGAGATTACCTAGCTCTCCGCAGCATATGGGGAAAATGGCAAGCTTGAACTAAAGAGGAAATGGTTCAAATAAACTCATGAAACAGAATTGCATTTATCAGAAAGAAAGGGTCCTTTTATACTGGTGTTGCAAGAGGAAGTAAGACTGGTACTGGTGCTTTTAATGAGCACAATGAGGACAGATAGTCAGGAGGAGACATGGCAGCGGCAGGTGTTTAACTCATTGTTGGATGATAACAGGAGTGCCAGACATGAGAGTAGCTTTGAACCATCTCCCACATTTGCACACATACACACAAATAAAGACCGCTGACTTTGAGACGACCCCGCCAATTTGCCATACAATCGGCACCTCAACCACCAAAACCTCTTGATCTTTTCCACTCCCCCTCCCTCATCCCTCCATCCACTCATCCCTCTACCCCCCCCCCCCCTTTCATCCATCATCCATCAGTGTCCTAGCCAAACCCCCAAAGGGATCGTGCTGCTAAGTGGGGCCTGACTAATGGCTAAACAAACACTGCAGACCTTGGTGGCCGAGCGTTGAGCTACAGCAGCCCTGGAGCGGTTGAGACTCTTAATACATAATCTTAGCTACACTGCTCTGAAAGCGGCTGCTCTGGCCTCAGCTGGATTGGCCTGAGCTGAGCTGGGCTGAGCTGGCCTGGGCTGGGCTGGGCTGAGCTGGGCTGAGCTGGGCTGAGCTGGCCTGGGCTGAGCTGGGCTGAGCTGGGCTGAGCTGGGCTGGGCTGGGCTGGGCTGGGCTAGCTGGCTGGGCTGGGCTGGGCTGGGCTGGGCTGGGCTGGGCTGGGCTGGGCTGGGATGGGCTGGGCTGGGCTGGGCTGGGCTGGGCTGGGCTGGGCTGGGCTGGGCTGGGCTGGGCTGCAAGTCCACTAATGAGTGGCTAACTAGAGAAACATATAGACAGCCTGGAGAGGGTCTGGGGGCTGTTGCTCTGTTCTCTCTCTCTCACACACACACGTACACAAACTAATTTAGTAGGTTGAGAATAGACTGTATTAGGAGGGGACTTGGGGGGGGGGGGGGGGGGGGTATGGCCCTCTCGTCTCGGCCAATTCCCTCTCTAAAAAGGCATAGGGAGAAGTTAATGAGCCTGTTACAGCCTCAGAGCTCCCCAGATAAGGCCGCTGATTACGCCACATGTTCGGGCAAGGGGGTGTGGGTGTGTGTGTGTGTGTGTGTGTGTGTGTGTGTGTGTGTGTGTGTGTGTGTGTGTGTGGTGTGTGTGTGTGTGTGTGTGTGTGTGTGTGTGTGTGTGTGTGTGTGTATGTGTATGTAGATGTGCCACCTGACCCAAAGCGGTCATCTGCTAATCGTATGCTCACAAATCAGAAATGCCTATTTTTATTTGCCATCCGCACACACACAACACGCGCACACACACACACACACACACACACTTGTAAACACAGTAATCAGCACTCAAGTCTCAGCCTCTCTCGACTCACACATATAAGCGCTCACCTACACACACCAACTAACACATGCGTTCACAGTACACAAAGGCTCGTATCTCACACACACACACCTACACACACACACACACACACACACACACACACACACACACACCTACACACACACACACACACACACACACACACACACACACACACCCCTGTGAGCGTGAGCGAGTGAGTGAGCCACTCATTGAGAGTGGGTGATTAGGCCTAGGGAGAGTTGGTCTGACCTTTTCCTCCACATCAAGCCCTCCGCGTGCATGCGTGTGTTTTTATGAGTCAGTGGTGGTAAAGCTCTCGGGCCCAACGCCAATTCACATGAAATGTCACTGGCTTAAATGAGACGGCTAGACTGAGAGAAAGAGGGGTGGAGGGAGAGAGAAAGGGGCGAGACGGAGAGGGGCACAGTGAGAAAGAGAGGAGGAAAGAGGGAGAGTTAGAGAGAGAGAGAGAGAGAGAAGAGAGAGAAGAGAGGAGAGAGAGAGAGAGAGAGAGAGAGAGAGAGAGAGAGAGGGAAAGAGGGCTAGAGAAGATGGCATAAAGTCGTAAGAAAGAGTGAGAAAAGAGAGATGGATGGAGATAAAGAATTTGGAGCGACAGAGAGGAAGACATACATGGTGACAGAGAGACGGAGAGAAAGACATAGAGGGAGAATGCCGTCACCAGTCAAATCTGTCCCTGTCCCCCTGTATGCATGAGAAACAGAAAAGCAAGGATATTTTTAAATCCTCAGCGGTTGTGGGAATTCTGGGCCGGGCCTCTGTTGGATGTGTAACCACCCCCCCCCCCCGTCCACCGTCCACCGTCTTCTCCTCCCGCCCGCTGTTGGTTGAGTCTGCACTTCTACGGTCCCAGACCACGGACGGACGCACAGACAGACAGACAGACAGACAGACAGACAGACAGACAGACAGACAGACAGACAGACAGGCAGGCAGACAGAAGACAGACAGACAGACAGACAGACAGACAGACAGACAGACAGACAGACAGACAGACAGACAGACAGTAAGACAGACAGACAGACAGACAGACAGACAGACAGACAGACAGACAGACAGGCAGACAGACAGACAGACAGGCAGACAGACAGACAGACAGACAGACAGACAGACAGACAGACAGACAGACAGACAGACACACAGACAGACAGCGGACAGAGACAGACAGACAGCGGACAGAGACAGACAGACAGACAGACAGACAGACAGACAGACAGACAGACAGGCAGACAGGCAGACAGACAGACAGACAGACAGACAGACAGACAGACAGACAGACAGACAGCGGACGGAGACAGACAGACAGACAGACAGACAGACATACATACAGACAGACAGACAGACAGACAGACAGACAGACAGACAGACAGACAGACAGACAGACACACAGACAGGCAGGCAGACAGACAGACAGCGGACGGAGACAGACAGACAGACAGACAGACAGACAGACATGCAGACAGACAGACACAGACAGACAGACAGACAGACAGACAGACAGACAGACAGACAGACAGACAGACAGACAGACTAAGGGCCCCCCTGCAGGGACGGAGGCCTGTGTTTTTTTTTGTAGTGAGTCAACAAAGATGCAGAGGTTATCGTCGGGGGACATGTTTCTTTAATAACAGGAGAGAGGGAGCGTGCAGAGAGCCACACAAACATTGGACTCCGGTCGACCTTCCGTGTGTGTGATACCGTGATGCCATACCGGCACCTGAGCTGAGCCGCTGAAGTACTGTCCTCTCTTCTATGTCTATGTTCTCTCCCTCTCTCTGTCAGTCTCTCTCTCTCTCTCTCTCTCTCCCTCCTCCTGTCATCCGTGGATCTCAGAGGAGATAGGGAGCTAGCGCTCACTGCTGACGGGCCGGAGGATACGGTGCGACGCCCGGGTTAATTAAGTTTGAAATCGTTGAGATGATCAGCGGCGCTGCCAGTCAGCAGCATACCCCCCCCCCCCCCACACACACACACACACACACACACACACACACACACACACACACACACACACACACACACACACACACACACACACACACACACACACACACACACACACACACACACACACACACACACACACACACACACACACACACACACACACACACACACCACACACACACACACACTCCACCACCACCACCACCCCTGCTACCATCATGCCTGGCTGACAGGTGTGTGGACGTGTCTGTGTGTTAAGACAGATAGAAAGAAAGAGGCAGGTATGAGAGTGCATGCATGTGCGTGAGAGTGTGTATACGTGTGTGTGTGTGTGTGTCTGTGTATGAGAGTGTATGAGAGAGAGTGTGTGTGTGTGTGTGTGTGTGTGTGTGTGTTGTGTGTGTGTGTGTGTGTGTGTGTGTGTGTGTGTGTGTGTGTTAGTGATGTGACGATTCATCGATTTGCATCGGTGCGCCGGCATACACGTCACGATGCGAGTGCACCGGTGGAATAAGTGCGCATCGGCTAGAACTCAGGTTGAACTTGCGATGCATCTTGTTGTAGCGTTGTTGCGTCGGTCAAAACCGATGCATTCATATAATTTCCTCTCATCCACTTCTGTCAGCAGTGCACTGTGACTGCACAGATACTATACTACTACTACAGAAGGCGAGAGCCGCGTCACAGTTAACAACAACAAACAGTGGAAGTCGAGGAGGAGACATGAATAGAATTGATCAACATGGCTAACGCTGTAGCCTCTGGCTAATGCCAGTTAGCCGTTCAGCTAACGCTAAACAAAACTACAGTGTCTAACTAACTAACTAACTAACTAACTAACTAACTAACTAACTAACTAACTAACTAACTAACTAACTAACTAACTAACTAACTAACGTGACTCTGCAAAACCAGTTCCATTAGTGAGGAGGGGGGGGGTATATTGAAGGCGCTTGACAACAGGTTCAAAGGTAACGTCACATTTATTGGCTATTGGTTTCTTTATATCGCTTCATGCACGCATCCAGGCTATCCAGGCTCTGTGTGTTCTGTTGACATCCGATCCTAGCCTAGTGTGTGACATCATCAACTACGCGACACGGAAGGGCTCTCTCTCTCTCTCTCTCTCTCTCTCTCTCTCTCTCTCTCTCTCTCTCTCTCTCTCTCTCAATGATTTAAAGTGGCCAAACGTTACAATATAAACACTAATTGGATAGTTGATGATAAACATTTAATTTCATTATCTGAAATATTATAAAATCATTTAAGTCTGCTATAAGCCATTATCCCTTTGTGTATGATTATTATTGTCTCACAGTAGTGTGTATATACATTGTGTGTGTGTTTTTAGCTAAAGTGGATAGAAAAGACAGTTTATGCAAAAGTCTTCTTAGGCACCCAAGAGTTTTTATATAAATTGTCTTACAGTAGATTATTTTATTTTTAATAATAATATAAGCTGCATATAAGGAATACAACCAAATCCTCTGTCATACCATAAAATTGTATCATTATTTTGCATCGTGTTGAATCGCATCGTATCGCCCCCGAATTGCATTATGTTGAATCAAATCGTATCGAATCGTATCGTATCTCAACAGGGGTGAATCGTATCGCATTGCATCGC